>NW_024055491.1:330130-475096 GCF_902713615.1 Scyliorhinus canicula
TCACCCTTGACGTCTCACATCACTGTCTTAAGGCCATATGTTCTTTCTTCCTTGTCAATTTTGAGCGTGATGCTAAACCGGGTCAAGGGATGAGCTTTTGATCCAAAATTGACTATAAAATCATATTGAATTGCCATATATAGATTATGTGTTAACTAAACTAAAATAAATGTAATTTCAACTTGTGAGTAATGTATAATATGGTTCCAGTTGTCACAGGGTGAAATCTTACTCTTCCATGCCTTATCTCATTATTGTTCTTGGTCACTTCTTTCTCTAGCCCTTCAGTGGGATGAACTGTTTAGGGAGAAAATTCACTTTGTTTTTCTTTTCGAATCTGATTTTTTCTTCTCATAGCCTCACGGAGGACCTCACGGTAGCATGGTGGTTAGCATCAATGCTTCACAGCTCCAGGGTCCCAGGTTCGATTCCCGGCTGGGTCACTGTCTGTGTGGAGTCTGCACGTCCTCCCCGTGTGTGCGTGGGTTTCCTCCGGGTGCTCCGGTTTCCTCCCACAGTCCAAAGATGTGCGGGTTAGGTGGATTGGCCATGCTAAATTGCCCGTAGTGTAAGGTTAATGGGGGGATTGTTGGGTTACGGGTATACGGGTTACGTGGGTTTAAGTAGGGTGATCATTGCTCGGCACAACATCGAGGGCCGAAGGGCCTGTTCTGTGCTGTACTGTTCTATGTTCTATAACTTGTGTTAAATTCCAGCTTATTCCATAATCTATTGTAACTTGAATGTGATCTCTTAATAATTGGATTGATACCCCTTTCTCTCTGACACTCCCCATTTGCAAATCATCTCACTCAAATATCATTCAAAATAACATCATGCATGGACTCAAAATATTCTCCAGCTCTCCAAATTGTCTGTATCCACCTTATGGATATTCCTCATCGGGTTTACTTGCTGCCAGTTCCTCACTTGTTCTTATCCAAATAATTTGCCCCGTCACTTCAATTGTGCTCATTTCGACAGGTAACAGTGTGTTTGATTATCTCCCAATTATTTTAAAGTCAGTTTCTCTATGAAATGTGTGTCAGTGCCTTGATCACTTAATGATGTTGTTTCACTCTGTTGGCCCCATTGACCATTTCCGGCCATGCGGTTTGTCAAGTAGTGTGCATGCATGGGGCCTGCTCTTCAATGCATAATGGCAAGCCAGCCAATTAGTTTCTTCACACGTAACTCATCTGCACACGTACGCAGTGCCCCCAATGTTATACCACACATTCTTGAACCTTTTGTGATCTTATCAAAAGATCTCAAAGTTGTTGCTTATCTCTCCACAGATGATCCAGATGCCTTGGGTGGTGGCCAGAGTAGCAAATTTTTGTTCCCTTAAATAAAAGCATAGGCAAGGACACAAGCATTACCAAGAGAAAATGTATCAATGTATTAGCCTTCTCTAAACTTTCCCCTTCATATTAATGCCAGATTGAAATATTCCATTGAATTGCCCCCAATATTCCAATTCCCATTCCCTGTTTTGATTTCCTGTCTCATTCGTCTATCCTCAATTACTTCTTTTTTTTAATAAATTTAGATTAGCCAATTATTTTTTCCAATTAAGGGGCAATTTTAGCGTGGCCAATCCACCTACTCTGCACATTTTTGGGTTGTGGGGGCGAAACCCACGCAGACACGGGGAGAACGTGCAAACTCCACACGGACAGTGACCCAGAGCCGGGATCAAACCTGGGACCTAAGCGCCGTGAGGCGGTTGTGCTAACCACTAGGCCACCGTGCTGCCCTTATCCTCAATTACTTAATCCTATCACAACCATGAGACCTGGAGTTATCTTGCAGTCCAATATCTTCATGTTTAAAATAGAAATCAACATTTCCATTTGATTCCAAGCAGGAACATTGTGATTGTTTGTTCTTTGTCTTAAATTACACATTTGTTTTACGGTAATTTGCTCAATTACATTGTCTTTCCACATCACAGGAGTGTTTCAAATTCGAACAACAGTGTTGTTGGCTTTCAGATTATTATTAATGTCCAGTTCATCCCTTCTTTGTCTGAAGTTGTAGGATCTCTTCTTCAAAATAGGCTTTGTCCTTATGTCCATGGACAGCAGTTAAACTGTATGTTTTTTTTACATCATCGTTGTTCTTGTTACTCATCAAATAGATTTCACTAGATTTCCGGTTGCGGTGACGCGGAGCTAAGCCGCACGTTCGGTGGCTCCCGCTATTTTCGGTCTTTTGGGCACCTTTAAGGGCCCAGAGCGGTGCTGGCTGGACTTTTCCCGGTGGGGGAACACATCTGCTGCGTTTATCTGCCGGTGGATGGACTGGACCAGGTCAAAAACTCGGCTTTGGAGCAAAGAAAGGTGCGAGGCAGGAAGAACAAGATGGCAGCGGGCAGGGAACCGGCAGCAGTGGGCGCAGGAGCAGCTTCAGAGAGCTGAAAGCTGAGCTGCTGGAACCGCTTAAGGCCTCACTGGATAAGGTCATGGCGACTCAGACGGCTCAGGGTGCAGAGATCCGAGAGCTACGGCAAAAGGCCTCGGAGCATGAGGATGAAATCCTAGGCCTAGCAGTGAAGGTGGAATCGCACGAGGTGCTCCACAAAAAATGGCAAACGAGGATGGAGGAAATGGAGAACCGCTCGCGGCAGAAGAACTTGCGGATCCTGGACCTCCCGGAGGGGCTGGAGGGATCGGACCTGGGGGCCTATGTGGCCTTGATGCTGAACTTGCTAATGGGTGCGGGGTCCTTCCAAGGGCCCTAGGAGTTGGAGGGTGCGCATCGAGGGTTGGTGAGAAAGCCCAGGCCAAACGAGCCGCCAAGGGCGGTGCTGGTCCGTTTTCACCGCTTCGTCGACCGTGAGTATGTGCTGAGATGGGCGAAGAAGGAGAGGAGCAGCAGGTGGGAGAACGCAGAGATTCGGATTTATCAGGACTGGAACGCGGAGGTGGCGAAGAGAAGGGCTGGTTTTAACCAGTCGAAGGCAGAGCTGCACAAGAGAGGGGTGAAGTTTGGCCTGTTACAGCCGGCACGCCTCTAGGTCACTTATAAAGACCGCCAGCTCTATTTTGACTCCCCAGAAGATGCCTCGGCCTTCGTCCAGGCAGAGAAGCTGGACTCGAGCTGAGGGGGGTTGGGGACTGATGTATATTGTCCGGAGGCTCTATTTTCCCTGGTACTTCTTTGTTGGTCCTTTTTTGTTTTTTCTCTTTTTGGGGCTTTTCAACTATTTATTTTGATGCCTTTTTCACTGGTGGAGGGTTGGGGAGCTGTATCGCGGGTGGAGGGTTGGGGAGCTGTATCGTGGGTGGAGGGTTGGGGAGCTGTATCGCGGGTGGAGGGTTGGGGAGCTGTATCGCGGGTGGAGGGTTGGGGAGCTGTATCGCGGGTGGAGGGTTGAGGAGCTGTATCGCGGGTGGAGGGTTGGGGAGCTGTATCGCGGGTCGAGGGTTGTGGAGCTGTATCGCGGGTGGAGGGTTGGGGAGCTGTATCGCGGGTGGAGGGTTGGGGAGCTGTATCGCGGGTGGATGGTTGGGGAGCTGTATCGTGGGCCCGTTGGGTCGCGCGCCCTTTTCTTTCCCGCGTTTTAGGTCAGGGGCGGGGTTTCAGATGGAAGCGCGGGCTTTTTTCACATGGAACGTAAGGGGGCTGAACAGGCCGGTCAAGCGGGCATGGGTGCTTGCGCACTTGAAGGGGCTAGGGACGGACGTGGCTATGCTCCAGGAAACGCACCTTAGGGTGGCGGATCAGGTTAGGCTGAGAAGAGGGTGGGTTGGACAAGTGTTCCATTCGGGGTTAGATGCGAGGAACCGGGGGGGTGGCGATTTTGGTGGGAAAGAGCTTGTTGTTTGTGGCGTTGAGCGTGGTGGCGGATACCTGTGGCAGATACGTAATGGTGAGCTGTAGACTCCAAGGGGAGCGGGTGTTGCTGGTCAATGTGTACGCCCCAAATTGGGACGATGCAGGCTTGATGCGGTGCATGCTGAGCCGGATTCCAGACCTGGAGACGGGGGGGCTTGATATTGGGAGGAGATTTTAATACAGTGCTGGACCCGGCCCTGGATCGTTCGATGTCCAGGAACGGTAAGAGGCTGGCGGCGGCCACAGTGCTGAGGGGGTTCATGGACTAGATGGGAGGGGTGGACCCTTGGACGTTTATGAGGCCGGGAGGTAGGGAGTTCTCGTTTTTCTCACATGTCCATAAGGCTTACTCTCGGATCGACTTTTTTGTCTTCGGGGGCTGATCTCGCTGATTCCGAGGGTGGTAGGGGCAGAGTATTCGGCAATATCCATATCAGACCACGCTCCGCATTGGGAGGACCTGGAGATGGGGGAGGGGAAGGATCAACGCCTGCAAGGTACCTTGCCCCCCTGCAAGGTACTCTTCGAGTCCGGTAGTGGTGGCTACCCTCAAAATCTGGGGGCAGTGGAGGAGGCATAGGGGGGAAGTGAAGGCCTCGGTTTGGTCCCCGATACGGGGGAACCACCGGTTTGTACCAGCGAGGGTAGATGGAGGGTTTTTGAGTTGGCACAGGGGAGGTATCAGGCGGATGGGGGACCTCTTCCTAGACGGGAAGTTTGCGACCTTAGAGGAGTTGGAAGGGAAGTGGGGCTACCCCCAGGGAATTCCTTTAGGTACATGCAGATTAGGGCGTTTGTTAGGCAGCAGGTAGCAGAGTTTCCGCTATTGCCGCCAAGGGGGGTTCAGGACAGGGTGCTCTTGGGGACATGGGTCGGTGAGGGTCGGATCTCTGCAATTTATCAGGTGATGCAGGAGGGAGAGGAGGCCTCTGTGGAGGAGCTGAAGGGTAAGTGGGAGGAGGAGTTGGGGGAGGAGATTGACGAGGGGACATGGGCGGACGCCCTGGGGAGAGTGAATTCCTCCTCTTCTTGCGCACAGTTTAGTCTAATCCAGCTAAAGGTGCATAGGGCGCATATGACTGGGACCAGGCTGAGCCGGTTCTTTGGGGGTGAGGACAGGTGTGACAGGTGTTCGGGGAGCCCAGCGAATCATACGCACATGTTCTGGGCGTGTCCGGCTTTGGAGGGTTTCTGGAAGTGAGTGGCGGGGACCTTGTCCAGGGTGGTGGGCTCCAGGGTGGAACCGGGCTGGGGGCTCGCTATTTTTGGGGTAGCATCGGAGCCGGGAGTGCAGGAGGCGAGAGAGGCCAGTATTCTGGCCTTTGCATCCCTAGTAGCCCGGCGAAGGATCCATTTGCAGTGGAAGGATGCGAAGCCCCCAAGCCCGGAATCCTGGATCAACAACATGGCTGGGTTCACCAGGCTGGAGATGGTCAAGTTTGCCCTGAGGGGGTCGGTGCAAGGGTTCTTCCGGCGGTGGCAGCCTTTTCTCGATTTCCTGGTGGAGCATTAGAGGGTGGTCAACTTCAGCAGCAACCGGGGGGGGGGGGGGGGGGGGGGGGGGGGGGGGTCTAGGTTCATTACGGGGGTTTGTTCTCATGGCTCTATGTTTATTACTCTTTCTTGTTGTTAATTTATTGTTTTTTAATGGGGGGGGGGGGTTATTGTTTTTCTCTTTTCGTTGTTGGGATAACATTTGTTGTTGGAAAATTTGAATTAAAATTAATTTAAAAAAAGTAGATTTCACTTTCAATTTCATCCCGCCTTGTTCACCTATCGCCCATCCTGTTCTTGGCTCTTCATTCACTCCGCCGTATCCCGTTGTCACAATGGCCTCCTCTAATCGCTCTTCCCCAACCTTACTCACTCCCTCAACTCCAATCTGCCTCAATATTCACATATCCCACTTGGTTGTTCCTCTTGTCCTGAACTACTGTATCCCACCCATTTGAGTAACAGACACTCCCCTTGAGCCCTTCTAGCATCTGAGATCATTTTCAATCTTCCCATGATCAGAATCTGCTCTATGGAGAGTTCTAATTGGATTTTCTATATCCAGCAGCAACTGCTGATTGCCTGTTGGAGTAACAGATTACAGGCAGGTCATTTATAATCTCCATATTGTTGGGTCAGTGCAGCAATGTAATAATTCCCATTATTGTGGCCATGTATGTGGAAGGGGGCAAGTAAATCTGGCAAACCTAATGCTGACGCTGTTGCTGGGATTTGTCCGAGACTGGTGAATGTGACCCTGCGCTTCTCCATCAATTCTGTCTGTTACAACTTCTCACTGAATGCCCACCCAACCTTTGACTGGATTTTAAATCAGGCCGACTATTCCAGCAAAATTGAAAGTCTTACAAAGGGGGAGGCAAGCTGTTTAACACAGCGCCAGGGTCTCGGGCTCCACTCCAGCCTTGGGGAGCTTGCACTTTCTCCCTGTGCCTGTGTAGGTTTCCTCCCACAGCCCAAACACGTGCAGGGTAGGTGTGTTGGCCATGATCCAAGGATGTGTAGGTTAGGTGGGTAGATGGGGATAGAGCTGGGCAGTGAGCCTGGGCAGGGCGCTCACAGAGAGGTTCAGTGCAGACTGATAGGCAAATGGCCCCTGTCTGCACTGTTGTGATTCTATCAAATAAATTCTCAAATTCCCGAAGCGACTGCGAATCTTGTTCCACTTGCAGTTACCTGTGAAGTAAAACACAAAAGATCCATTCTGCTTGGGGCAAAATGGGTTAATTAATCAGAACATATCTGACAATTCAAACTTAAAATTTGTAATTCCCAATTCCTGTCAAAATAGAAACACATCTTCAGCTGTTAACAGGCAAGAGTTAATTCTCTGCTCCTTTGAAAAAATTGCTTTGTAGTCACTGGCTTTTTGCTCGTCTTTTATTCAACTACATTGTAAAGTTGAGCCCAACAAAAGATGTGTTTTGTGAAAAATCAGTTTTGTGTCTTCAACCGCAACTTGAGTCTGGGAGAAATGTTACTTCTTAACTCTACTCTATTCGACTTTTTAAACAAACACGACTTTAATAAGCAGCAAACAATGTCCCTCTGAATCTTCGGCGATGCTTATTAAACAGCATTAATTACCGAGAACAGCTTCTTGGGAAACACTGGGCTGTGATTTTGGACTATCCAGAGAACCACTATGGAACCGGTCAGTTGATGTGAACTAGATGTGATGTAATGGGGATTCTCTTTACCCGCTTCTTACTGGATTGATCATCCCCTTTTTAAGGTGCTTATTGTAGAGTTGAATTGGTAATTTTCCAGGGTTCAAATTCTTTCATCGGGGTCATAGGTTGACTGATTTTCTAACGAGCTTTGAACATCCTGATATCTTATGAGGGGATAGGTACTAAATGTCTTAGGGTAGCAAAAGAACAGGGAAGACTTGTATAAAAGGATGTAAGATTGAGAAACGAAAGGGAAAATGCTGGAAATGCTGAAAAAGATTGAGAAATGCCCAACCAGAGTAAATGAATGCAACTGAGCCCATGCCAACATTTACAAATCACTGATTAAAGGATCTGGAAGCAAGATAGACACATGCCATTCGGGCTATTGCTCATGTGGACGGTAAACACCAACATGATCGCTTTGACCATTGGACCTGTTTCTGTTCTTTGCTGCTGTCCCTCAGAGAGAAATGGTGAAAGTTTCTGGGAGTACCTTGGAATACTTCAGGCTGCCGGTCTTGGGACTGTTTCTTTAAAAATGGGGATGGAAGGAGACATGAGAATGGTTGGCCATATATTCCTCAAAGGAAAGGTTACCTGGGGAGTTTGGAAATAGAATTAAACCACAAAAAATGATAGTTATTGTGCAATAGTTACAAATATACAAAAACAAACTTTAAAAATGTTTCTATGTTTTATTATAATAAAGTTTGGTTATTCAGCAAATACTTCCAAGTCTTACCTTTGTTTTGTTATCTGTAATGGGAATACCCACTCTCACCCCACCCCTGGCCTCTGCTCTTCTCCAGACCCAGGACTAAACCAAGTTTGGGATGATTTAATCAATCATGACTAATGTTCAGGACTGCACCACGACAGTGATGGTTTGAGCTTCCTGCCCGACGTATGCACCAAGACTGCGACTGAAATCCAAATTTATGCCTTTGCTACCTCCTAAACTTGGTTTTTCCAGCACATCTCCCACATTCTACCTTCCCCAAACTGGAGATCATTCACAATTGCTGTCTATGTCTTGCAGCAAGTCACTGTGACCCACCTTCCGTCTTCCCTGATCTAAATTGGCTTCAGGACTAGAAACACCTTTTTAAAAATTGTCATCCTTGATTTTTAAACCCTGTGTGGCCTTTCTCCTCCCCATCTCCTTCAGTCCTACAATGCTGCACACTTGCTCCACTACCCCGTCATTTCCCTGGATTTATCTACTTCGCCAATTCCAGCCTGTTGAACATTCCTGATTTTGTAATCACTCCATTGGCAACTGTACCTTCAGCTTCCTGGCTCCATGTTCTGGAAATCTTTGCCTTGATTGTGCTGCCTCTCCACCTCTTCCTTCGGGTGCTTCAGTTTCCTCACAGTCCAAAGATGTGTTGGTTAGGTGGATTGGCCATGATAAATTGCCCCTTAGTGTCCAAAAGGTTAGGTGGTGTTACAAGGATCGGGTGGAGGTATGGGCACGGGTAGGGTGCTCTTTCCAAGGGCTGGTGCAGACTCGATGGGCCCAATAGCCTCCCTCTGCACTGTAAATTCTATGATTCTGTGTGTGTGTGAAAGTTTTCAACTGGACGTCATTACGTCACCACCTCTCTTTGTTTCGACCAAACGAGAAGCATTATCAGGGGACGCCTTTTCTTTAATAATCTCTACTTTGCACTTTTTACTTCTTTCGATCTCAGAATTTTGTCTGTCTTTCTTCTTCTTTCAGTTGTGTCAGGAAAAAAATTCTTGTCAGATTCAAAAAAGATATTAACACAAGATCAATCCAACACAGGATTGGCCATATTTATTTTAGATATCCCAAATTCCAATAATACCTATTAAATTAAAATGATCTTGCTCTTACATGTGAGAATTTGTATCCAGATTAAAATTCCTACAGGTTGATCACAACTATCCTGGAATCATGCCTCCAGGTTTCGTTAGCTGTTTGCTCAAAGATTATAATTTTGACAGAAAACAACATCACGTGAAACAGACTCAGAAGAATATCATTCACACACAAGCAGCGAAACATATCAAATACTTCAAAACAACAAATGAATTATGTCACTGTCCTTGTATTTCTGTTGTAAAGTTCCAAGAATGTCTGTAATAAAAACTCCAGACAAGGTTAATTCCTCAGAAAGATAAACCTTAACGATAACATAACTCCACGAACATCCACATAAACAAATAAAACACACAGATTCCTCTGCTCGTAAAGTTCAAACAGTTAATCATCAGCCTTCTCTCGCTGCTACAGATGTTTAAAGAGACAAAGGACTGCAAGCTCCCACTCTCTTGTAGGAGGCATGGTTAGTACGTTTGCAGATGACACCAAGATTGGTTAAATAGTGGATAGGGAAGAAGGTTATATAAGATTGCATGTTGATCTTGATCAAATGGGCCAGTGGGCTGATGAATGGCAGATGGAGTTTAATTTGGATAAATGTGAGGTGATGCATTTTGGTAGATCAAATCAGGGCAGGACCTACTCAGTTAATGGTAGGGAGTTGAGGAGAGTTACAGAACAAAGAGATCTAGGGGTACAGGTTCATAGCTCCTTGAAGGTGGAGTCGCAGGTTGGTGAAGAAGGCATTCAGCATGCTAGGTTTCATTGGTCAGAATATTGAATACAGGAGTTGGGATGTCTCGTTGAAGTTGTACAAGAAATTGGTAAGACCACACATGGAATACTGTGTTCAGTTCTGGTCACCCTATTATAGGAAGGATATTGTTAAACTATAAAGTGTGCAAAAGAGATTTACGTGGATGCTACCAGGACGTGATGGTCTGAGTTATAAGGAGAGGCTGGATAGACTGGAACTTTTTTTCCCTGGAGCGTAGGAGGCTTTGGGTGATCTTATGGAAGGCTATAAAAGAATGAGGAGCATCGATAAGGTAAATAGTCGACATCTTTTCTCAAAGGTAGAGGAGTCTAGAACTAGAGGGCATAGGCTTAAGGTGAGAGGGGAGAGATATAAAAGAGACCAGAGGGGACATTTCTTCACACAGATGGTGGTGAGCCTCTGGAATGAGCTGCCAGAGGCAGTGGTAAATGCGGGTATAATTATGTCCTTTAAAAAACGGACAGTGACATGGGCAGGGTGGGTATAGAGGACTTTGAGTATAAGACACCTGAACAAGGAACCATTCACACCCCAATCGAATTGGCTTCCACCCGAAAAGAAAATAGACCCAAAAATACTGAACTTTATCCAAACAATCGGTTTAGAAACTGGTAAGATTAAACAAATAAGGGACAAACAAAATCTCTCACGAGCGGAAAGACAGGCAATCAGACAATTCAAATCACATTTGAATATTATAATAAAATCATCGGATAAAGGCAACAATATTGCTCTAATGGATCAACAACAATTCTTTTTGAGGCTTACTGACAATTGAATAATACCGAATATTACACAAAATTACTGGAACCCACATATCGCCAAAAAACACCTCCTCCACAATCGTCCTCAATAGCGCAGCCCCGCAAGGCTGCGTACTTAGCCCCCTACTATACTCCCTGTACGTACACGACTGTGTGGCAATATTTAGTTCCAAATCCATCTCCAAGTTTGCTGACGACACGACCATAGTGGGTCAGATCTCGAATAATGACGAGTTAGAATACAGGAGGGAGATAGAGAACCTAGTGGAGTGGTGAAGCGACAACAATCTCTCCCTCAATGCCAGCAAAACTAAAGAGCTGGTCATTGACTTCAGGAAGCAAAGTACTGTACACACCCCTGTCAGCATCAACAGGGCCAAGGTGGAAATGGTCAACCGCTTCAAATTCCTAGGTGTGCACATCACGAACAATCTGTCCAGGTCCACCCACGTCAACACTACCACCAAGAAAGCACAACAGCGCCTATACTTCCTCAGGAAACAAAGGAAATTCGGCATGTCCACACTGACTCTTACCAACTTTTACAGATGCACCATAGAAAGCATCCTATCAGGCTGCATCACAGCCTGGTATGGCAACTGCTCGGCCCAATACCGCAAGAATGTTCAGAGAGTCGTGAACACAGCCCCGTCCATCACACAAACCTGCCTCCCATCCATTTACTCCATCCACACCTCCCGCTGCCTGGGGAAAGTAGGTAGCATAATCAAAGACCCCTCCCACCCAGCTTACTCACTCTTCCAACTTCTTCCATCGGGCAGGATACACAAAAGTCTGAGAACACGCACAAACAGACTCAAAAACAGCTTCTTCCCCGTTGTTACCAGACTCCTAAACAGCCCTCTTATGGACTGACCTAACTAACACTACACCCCTCTATGCTTCACCCGATGCTGGTGTCTATGTACCTACATTGTGGACCATGTGTTGCCCTTTTATGCATTTTATTTTTATTTTATTTTCATGCACTAAATAATCTGTTTGAGCTGCTTGCAGAAAAGTACTTTTCACTGTATCTCGGTACACGTGACAATAAACAAATCCAAATCATAGACCTATTAACACAACTTTAAAATGTCACTATATCAGTGAAAAACAAATGGAATACTTCACTGGATTACAACCTCGTCCAAGGAAATTCTACGTTCTTCCAAAGATACAGAAGGATCCAAAGACATGGACTGTACCCCCTGAAATACCTCCCGGTAGACCCATAGTTTCAGATTTTGCAGCAAATCTTATAGAATTGCAGAATAGATAGATTCATTTTAAACCCATTGGCTCAGAAACATTCAAGCTACAGCAAAGATACATTTCATTTCACAAACAGTTAATTCCCTTAGTATAACCAGTTTCACAGGAACTTCATTGCAGTGTTAATGCAAGCCTACTGGTGACAATAAAGATTATTAAGTTATTATTAAATATGCGATGCTGTTCACAATGGATATTGATGTCCTTCAAAAAGATTCACAATTCAATTAGTAATCCATTGACACCGTTACAAATAATGAACAAGCTACAACCACCAACACACATAATTTCTAACTCAACCACCCAATGAGTCGTCCAAATCCAACCAAAGATACAAACCAAAGATACAAGTTTCATCACCAATACCAGCTTGTTCGAACCAAATAGGTTTGTTAAGAACCCCAACCCAGGCACTCACTTGGGTCATATAAAGTTCAGAGCCCTGATATTAATAAAAGGAATGACACACAAGTATCCCATATAGACTTACAATCATCTGATACATCACAGACAAAATTCAAATGGAGACCCACTATACAGAATAAAACAACCAATACGGTGACACAACACCCCAATAAAAGTCAGAAAAATAAAAACTGCTCACTTTTCCAGACAAAATCTGCACTCAGAATAGGAGATTCCAGCCTTTCAAAAATAAGAATTGTACCAATCCAAAAATGCAATTTGACTGTTTCCCAGCAGCCAAAAAGATTCACATCATTGCCATCTTAAATAAATTGCAACATCATCCGAATGTGGAGACGGTAATATTCTCAATCGGAATAAATAATTGTACGCAAAAACCTTTTACTGCAATTAAACAACTTCAAATATTATTCAAAGCAGCCAAATATAAATTCTCAAACATAAAGCCCCAACTTTGGGTCGCTGAACTAAATTATAATGAAAGTCCTTCACAATAACAGAAGGAAACAATTATGGCCTTAAACCAATATATCAAACATCAAATTTTTATTCCGGCAATACAGATCTATTTTTCAAGTGGAACCGGATAACATACACTGGAGAAATGACATGGCTACATCTATTTTGAACAATTGGATGAACCATTTAAACTGAGAAACATGGAAACCCTAGAAAAGGAGCCATTAAAATTAGCTAAGACAACAGTCAACATCTCTAATACTTTTAAACTCACTCCCATTCAGGAAAGGGTTTTAAACAGAGGCTTGATATTTGCCCCAGTGCAAAAACAAGATAATACACAGATCCAAATGGAGCTCGATAAATGTTACAGAAAAATCAAACTCGACTTTCTTTGAGTATAAGACACCGAACAAGGAACAGTTCACACACCAATCGAATTGGCTTCCACCAGAAAAGAGAATAGATCCAAAAATGCTGAACTTTATCCAAACGATCGATTCAGACTCTGGTAAGATAAAACAAATAAAGGACAAACAAAATCTCACACGAGCGGAAAGTCAGGCAATCAGAAATTCAAATCAAATTTCAATATCATAATAAAATCATCAGCAAAAGGCAGCAATATTGTTCTAATGGATCAACAACAATATATTTTTGAGACTTACAGATCATTGAACAATACCAAATATTACACAAAATTACCGGAACCTACATACCGCCAAACAACAACAACACGTCCTCCACACTAGTCCTCAATACCGGGGCCCCACAAGACTGCATAGTTAGCCCCCTACTATACTCTCCGTACACACACAACTGTGTGGCAAAATTTGGTTCAACTCCATCTACAAGTTTGTTGATGATACGACCATAGTGGGTCGGATCTCGAATAACGATGACGCAGAATACAGGAGGGTGACAGAGAACCTAGTGGCATGATGCAGCAACAACAATCTATCCCTCAATGCCAGCAAAACTAAAGAGCTGGTCATTGACTTCAGGAAGCAAAGTACTGTACAGACTGTGGTGATCCTCGCCTGAGTGTGTACAGAAGGGGCTGATGGGACATGGAAGTACCACCAGGGGGCAGAGCGGGGACATATAAGAGGAACGCCGAAGGCCCGCCCTGGGGCCACTTGAACCGGAGGGTTGAGGAGGCAGGGCGTGGAAGTTAACTCTGGGCTGAAAGTCTTTTGGGCCTAGTTGCAGAATACTGAAGAGCAGCATATTCTCAAGTGCAATTCTGTAATTTATTGTGGGACACAATAAATCATCCTTTAAACTAAAGACGACTTTGAGCATTCTTTCAAGAAGCATAACATGGTACAGGAGTGGCTTCTCTGAACAGAAGGAACCAGCGCTACCAGCAAAAGCAACAGCAACAGGCAGGCCACCAGACTTTGCAGACTCTTCACTCCAGACGACTTTCTGAAACAATGGAACGCACGCTACTTCCAGGGCCACTGAGAACTACAGGTAATTTAAATTACAATTGGAAAATGTTTAAACAACAGTTTGAGATGTACTTGTTAGCTCAGGACTTCCAGACAGCCACCGATGAAAAAAAACTTGCAATTTTAATCGGATCGGCTGGCCAGCAAGGGGTAGACATCTATAACTCTTTCACATATGCTGATACTGAAGACAAAACTAAGTATCACGTGATAATCGCGAAATTTGATGAACACTGTAAGTCTCAATCCAATTAGATCATTGAAAGATTCACCCTGCGTCACAGACTCCAAAAAAACGGGGAGACTATCTCCCACTTTGTGACAGACCTACGTTTGATAGCACAAGGATGCAACTTTGGTGATTTAACAAACTCACTCATCAGAGATCAGCTAATCTATGGTCTTGCCGACGGAAATCTAAGAGAATCACTAATACTACAAAACGATTTAACACTTAAAACTACCATAGATAAATGCTTGCTACAGGAGCAGAAAAAGCAGCAGGTACAGGAGCTATTTGAAAAACATTCCTTGCAAAACACTCACCACGAGGCAGATATAAAGATGGTGGCTTCCCCTCACAGGTCGTCTCTTCCGTTCTCCAGGCCGTCTCTTCCGTTCTCCGGCCCGTCTGCGCATGCGCATCATTCTGAAAGACGCAATCCCGGAAGTGATCGGTACGCGCATGCGCACTACTCGCAATACCGGCCCTGGACTGAAAACCGCACTGCGCATGCGCGAACGCAACATACGCATGACGTCATGACGTGTCATTATTGCGGCTCCTCCCACTTAAAAGGGCAATGTCCTGCTCAAGGAAAAAGGTGCAGAAAGTGTTCAAAAATGAATCACTTCGCCTCCCAATGTCAGTCCACAGCCAAATATCACTCATCAATGCAACGGCACGGAAACCTGAAGGTCCGCACAGTTGATGTCATGAACACTCAGGCACCCGACGACAATTTTTCCGACCATGAAGAATTCAACTCCTGGGAGCACACATACAGCATTGGAATTATTAATGCCACAGCGGAACCACAGGAGCTGACGCCAAAACCTCGACACGTGCATGCCATCAACTCTGCAAGCGAATGGACTGCTACGGTGCACGTAAATGACTTCCCCATCACGTTCAAACTGGACACGGGAGCCTCAGCAAACTTGCTGACGAGCAAAGATCTCGCATCCGTCCCAGGGACGCACGAGGTGTTACCTGCAGAATGCAAGCTCACTGACTACAACGGAAACCAGATCATCTCAAAGGGATGCTGCCACCTACAAGTTGCCAACAAAACAGTCGTAACAGGACTCCGATTTGAAATTGTAGATGACAACAGATCCTCACTGCTAGGTGCTCAAGCCTGCAAGGATTTGCGGCTAATTCAACGGATCTTAATGCACACGGCTGCATCATCATGCATTGCCGAGGACATACAGCTGCTACTCAGCGACTACCCCGACGTCTTCTCGGGCATGGGTATGCTACCCTACACATACAAAATCCTGCTCAAAGAGACTGCCATACCGGTCATTCATGCCCCACGGAGGGTGCCTGCTCCATTGCGGGACAAGCTAAAAGCCGAACTTCAACGTCTCCAAACTCAAGGCGTCATCTCACGAGTCACACAGCCGACTGACTGGGTCAGCTCGCTGGTGTGCGTCAAGAAGCCGTCTGGTGAACTTCGGATCTGTCTAGATCCCAAAGACCTGAATAAGAACATTCGCAGGGAATACTACCCTATCCCCAAGCGAGAGGAGATAACGAGCGAAATGGCACAAGCTCGCATCTTCACCAAACTGGATGCCTCACAGGGTTTCTGGCAAATGCAGCTCGATGAGTCCAGCCGCCTGCTGTGCACCTTCAACACGCCATTTGGAAGGTATTGCTATAATCGGATGCCCTTCGGCATTATATCTGCATCCGAAATATTTCACAGAATTATGGAGCAGATGGTAGAAGGCATCGAAGGCGTCCGTGTCTATGTGGATGACATCATCATATGGTCAACGACAGAGGAAGACCATATTGCGAGGGTGAAGCAAGTCTTCCAGCGGATCCACCACTTTGGACTGAAGCTCAACCAAGCCAAGTGTACTTTCGCACAGTCCTCGCTGACCTTCCTCGGTGACACAATATCAGAGCACGGGGTGAAGCCGGACGCTGAGAAGATCGCCGCAATTCAGAGCATGCAGCGACCACAGGACAAGAAAGCGGTTCTAAGGTTCCTGGGATTCGTCAACTTCCTCGGTAAATTCATACCGAACCTAGCAGCACGGACGACGGCGTTGAGGAACGTGACAAGGAAGGACACGGAGTTTGCCTGGACCCAAGCTCACCAAGCTGAATGGGATGATCTGAGACACCAGTTGATGGCAGCTCCAACGCTCGCATTTTTTGACCCGGCAAAGCCTACCAAGATCTCCACTGACGCCAGTCAACATGGAATTGGTGCTGTGCTACTGCAACAGGATGACCAGTCGGACTGGGTTCCAGTGGCTTACGCTTCACGAGCGATGACTGCCACAGAGTGCAGGTATGCACAGATAGAAAAGGAGTGCCTAGGGCTAATCACAGGCGTGACCAAATTCCACCACTATGTGTACGGTCTCCCCACTTTTCTCGTGGAAACTGATCATAGGCCGCTGGTCAATATCATCGACAAGGACCTAAATGATATGACACCGCGCCTACAACGCATGATGATGAAGTTGCGAAGGTACGACTTCTCGCTGGTCTACACCCCTGGCAAGGACCTTGTGATAGCTGACACATTATCACGAGCCATGGACGCTGACAACCCGCCACTGGCTTCCATCAATGATGTGGAAGCTCATGCACAGTGGTGCAAGGAGACGCTCCCGGCAACGGACGAAAGGCTACAGCAAATTCGTCAGGCGACACAGGAGGACGCCACCCTCCTTCAAGTCCTACACAACCTTCAACATGGCTGGCCAAAGGGGCGGTGCCCACAGTTCCAAAACGTCAGGACTGAACTATCCGTGGTCGATGGCATTATACTGCGAAACGACAGAATCGTCATCCCAATGGCGCTCCGGGCGGACATCACAGGATTCATGAGGGGCACCTTGGTGCCGAAAAGTGCAAAAGGAGAGCACGACAATCTGTTTACTGGCCAGGGATTAACGAGGACATTACAAACATGGTGCTCACTTGTGACACGTGCCAAAGACATCGACCGGCACAAAGCAAGGAGCCACTGCAGCAGCATGAGATGGCCACGTCACCATGGGACAAAGTGGGCATTGACTTGTTCCACTCCATGGGCCGCAACTATGTTCTGATCATTGACTACTACTCCAACTTTCCGGAAGTCCTGCAACTCCCGGATCTCACAGCCGCAGCCGTCATCAAGGCCTGCAAAGAAACTTTCTCCAGGCATGGCATCCCACGGACGGTCATGTCCGACAATGGTCCTTGTTATGCCAGCTGGGAGTGGACGGACTTCGCCAAGCATTACAATTTCAAGCATATAACGTCGAGTCCACACGTTCCGCAATCAAATGGCAGGGTGGAGAAAGGTGTCCATATAATTAAACAACTCATCAGCAAGGCTGCGGACTCAAAATCCGACGTACACTTGGCCCTCTTGTCGTACCGATCGTCACCTTTGAGCTCGGGACTATCACCAGCTCAGATGCTTTTCAACAGGGATGTGCGGACAACATTACCGGCGCTACAATTCACCAATCCCGATCACTCACCTGTCCTGGATAAAATGCGTTACCAACGTCAAGTGCAAAAGCAGCACTATGACCAGCAGGCAAAAGTACTGCAACCGTTGGCCATCAACGACACGGTGAGGTTGCGACACCCGGCTGGGGGCTGGTCCAAAATGGCGGTGGTCCTCTGCCAAATATCGCCACGATCCTACATCGTGCAGTCGGACGATGGAACAATGGTTCAACGAAATCGGCGAGACCTTCTGAAAGTTACACCTCGTCAACGGGTCTTTCCGACACTTGATCTGCAGGACACACTGGATCTACAGGACGCTGTCATACATCATCCTGAAACTCCAGCAGCAGATGTCCAAATGGACACAGAACACCCTGGATCTCCATGCCCACTCAGGAGGTCTACCCGGATCAGACGTGCACCCGACCGTCTGAACCTGTGAACATGGACTGACAATTGCATTGCCCTGCCTTGTCGTGTGTATATAAACCTAACTGTTTACATTTGTGTTTTGTTACAGCTCTGCAACTACGAAAAAAAAAGAGTGAAAAAGGGGGATGTGGTGATCCTCGCCTGAGTGTGTACAGAAGGGGCTGATGGGACATGGAAGTACCACCAGGGGGCAGAGTGGGGACATATAAGAGGAACGCCGAAGGCCCGCCCTGGGGCCACTTGAACCGGAGGGTTGAGGAGGCAGGGCGTGGAAGTTAACTCTGGGCTGCAAGTCTTTTGGGCCTAGTTGCAGAATACTGAAGAGCAGCATATTCTCAAGTGCAATTCTGTAATTTATTGTGGGACACAATAAATCATCCTTTAACCTAAAGACGACTTTGAGCATTCTTTCAAGAAGCATAACACAGACCTCTGTCTGCATCAATAGAGCTGAGGTGGAGATGGTTAACAGCTTCAAATTCGTAGGAGTGTTCATGACCAGAAATCTGTCCTAGTCCACCCACATCGACGCTACCACCAAGAAAGCACAACAGCATTTATACTTCCTCAGGAAATAAGGAAATTCGGCATGTCCACACTAACTCTTACCAACTTTTACCGATGCACCATAGAAAGCATCCTATCTAGCTGCATCACAGCCTGGTATGGCAACTGCTCGGCCCAAGAATGCAAGAAACTTTAGAGTCATGAACACAGCCCAGTCCATCACACGAACCTGCCTCCCATCCATTGACTCCATCGACACCTCCCGCTGCCTGGGGAAAGCGGGCAGCATAATCAAAGACTCCTCCCACCCGGCTGACTCACTCTTCCAACTTCTTCCATCGGGCATGAGATACAAAAGTCTGAGAACACGCACAAATGGACTCAGAAATAGCTTCTTCCCCACTGTTACCAGACTCCTAAATGACCCTCTTATGGACTGACCTGATTAATACTACACCCTGTATGCTTCATCCGATGTCAGAGTCTATGTATTGCCATTGTGTACCTTGTGTTTCCCTATTATGTATTTTCTTTTTCCTTTCTTTTCTCTCCACGTGCTTAATGATCTGTTTGAGCAGCTCGCAGAAAAATACTTTTCACTGTACCTCGGGACACGTGACAATAAACAAATCCAAATCCATTGCAATCCTGAACAATTGGATAAAACATTTAAATTGTGACGCATAGAACCCTAAAAATCAGAAAGATTTAAATTTGCCAGGACGGGCATTCCAAATACTTTCAAACTCACCCCCATACAGGAAAAGATCTTAAACAGAATATTGATAGAATTTTCAACCCTTTAATAAAATAAAATCTCCTGCTACTCGAGGTCACCCCTTTTTTAACAAAACTCCCCCTTCCCTTTTAAATATTTAAATCATAAAAATATTGTCATTTACCCCACATAATATTCAACCTTTTTACTTCATATTCAAACTCACATCAAACACAATCCCATAATTAGTGACCCAACACACAAATCCATAGTCTCTCAGTTACTGTGCATCCCAACTCACGACTGCTTCACAATCCTCCATTTTGTGACCATCCGATATACTAGCTCCTGGTGAAAGGTCCCCCAACTAATGGTGCTATAACCCTGAGTCTCTGACACATTTTCGAGACACCGGTTTCTTTCATTTTGTCTTCTTGGAACACACAGAATTCACTCCATAACACAATTTTTTTCGGCAGGCTCAACTGCTGTTCGCGATCCGCCATTTTAAACAGTTTCTAACTGACGGTTTTATATTTAATATTCCCACTACCCAGGATCGTCCGACACCCGACCCTTTTAAACACATTTTCCCCCAAATGTACTTTCAGTTTTAATCGCAAGGTTCCAGAGAAATTCTGCACGAACCGGTTTTGCATTAAGCTCTAAATTCTGAGGCAACTTTTCAGAACAGGTCTCCGAGTTCTTGAGGTTTTTCCTGTTCTACAAGGAAACAGAGATCGATTCGATTTCTTCTTTTTTTTCACATTTAAAGAGTTTTTTCATAGTTAAATGATTTCTTCATCAATTTTTAATAAGGATTATTTAAAAATTTTATGCTCCACACTGCTTTAGAGGGAGGCTTTTTGGTGGATTCTTTAGTCAACTGTTAGAGCAGTAAATTTGCTTCAAAGCACTTAGAAGCTGAGGACTAGGTTGATTAAACCACGGAAGAGACTTAAAACTTAAGACATCTACAAGAAAAGTCTTCTAAACGCAGGAAGGCCGACCGCTAAATGACTATTCAATTAAAATTTTGAACGAAACCACTTTTTTGAAGTGTCGTAATTTTTTTCCAACTTCAAAATTTTTTTGAGGGGACGTCTTTACTAGTCTCATACCTCATGAGTTGATCTCGGGTTCTCTATTTTAATTCAGCAAAAAAAAAAAAAAAAAAAATTTTTTTTAAAATATTTATTAAATTTTCATCTTTACTTTTTAAAAATCTCTTTCTTTTTCATATAATATTTTAAATAAAATAACTCTCTCAATAGAGCTTTTAAACGTGAATAAGGATTGAACTCTTTCTGTTTCTCCCTGAAGATGAACAACAACAGAACAAATCCCCTCTCTATCTGGAGAGACGCCTTTACCCCGATAGTTATTTTTAAGATGATGCAAACGATGCACCATTTGACCATTCTCAAAAGTAATAAAGTCACGAATCAACTCAATTAAACCCGCAGGTATGACGACTGAAACAGCGAATAGATTGACAATTAATGCGAACAATTGGGCTTACAGTACTAAATTCATATTAATTGAGCAGTATAAAACAAATCTAAAAATATTGTTTGATAAATTACAAACAAACTGATAACATGGAGACACCAGGAAGCTTTTTCAAAAGCAGCGCAACGGCACATGAGAAACCTGAAGGATAAATTCAAATTTAAAACAATTCAAAAATCTAAAGAGCATATCTTCACTTTACAGAGAGACCTACCACTCAAGGAGTCAAAACCCAAACATCTTCTACAACACAGCAACACAACAATTAACACGTTGATGACTCCTCTACAATTCCTTAGTGTCAACCTTCTACTACCCAAGACCCTTTTGATCAATGTATTCCAAAAAATCATTAAACATAATTTTCCCAATTCATCCAACAAAATTCCTCAAACTCATTCCAACTGTCCTGATCGTGTTTTTCTGTTACACCAACAAGTCTTCCACAATTAGACACCTCAGAACGCTACACACACTAAAGAACCTACTTTAGAACCGATCTTACCAACCCCCGTAAAAAAAGGGTTAAACCAACATCCCACAAAGGAAATAATTACCTTTCGGACCCACAGGATCAAACAATAATAACAAAGACAACCAAATTAACTAACTTTTCTGTTCGCATCACCATAAACACTGCACGAGGACTCAAACCACTTTCCCCACATAATGACATCTCAAAACACACAACACGTAACGATACATTAACGTTACAGATAAAGCACAAAATACCAATATACATAATGCCTGATTCAATCGCCCCGACAAATTTAACACCAATCACATATATCCACCCTCATCGCCGACACCAACTTGCACTAATCGAATGGGTCTATTGAAAGCCCCGGTCCAAGCACTGACCTGGTCCCACACAGCTCGGAGCCCCGATGAAGGTAGAAGGAGCCCCGGTCCAAGCACTGACCTGGTTCCACACAGCTCAGAGCCCCGATGAAGGTAGAGGGAGCCCGGGTCCAAGCACTGACCTAGTCCCACACAGCTCGGAGCCCCGATGAAGGTAGAGGGAGCCCGGGTCCAAGCACTGACCTGGTGCCACACAGCTCGGAGCCCCGATGAAGGTAGAGGGAGCCCCGGTCCCAAGCACTGACCTAGCCACACAGCTCGGAGCCCCGATGAAGGTAGAGGGAGCCCCACACAAGCACTGACCTGGTCCCACACAGCTCGAAGCCCCGATGAAGGTAGAGGAAGCCCCACACAAGCACTGACCTGGTCCCACACAGCTCGAAGCCCCGATGAAGGTAGAGGGAGCCCCGGTCCCAGCACTGACCTGGTCCCACACAGCTCGGAGCCCCGATGACGGTAGAGGGAGCCCCGGTCCCAAGCACTGACCTGGTCCCACACAGCTCGGAGCCCCGATGAAGGTAGAGGGAGCCCCGGTCCCAAGCACTGACCTGGTCCCACACAGCTCGGAGCCCCGATGAAGGTAGAGGGAGCCCCACACAAGCACTGACCTGGTCCCACACAGCTCGGAGCCCCGATGAAGGTAGAGGAAGCCCCACACAAGCACTTTATATGGACCCATCTTCACCCAACACAATGTTGACCACTGCACAAAATATAACCACATTTGCAATGACGCAACATCCTCACACAAATTACAAATATAAAGATTGATAATTTGTTCCATAAAAATCTATATTCATTATAGGAGATTCTAACCTCTCGAAAATTAAATATTGTCCTAATCCAAATATTCAGTTCGACTGTTTTCCTGGAACAACATTTTTTCATATCACGACCATTTTAAATAAATTACACTATTCGAGGGTACAAAAAGTAATATTTTCAATTGGATTAAATAAACGGACACAGAAACCTTCCATTGTGGTTAAACAACTCCAAGTATTATTAAATACAGCAAAACACAAATTGCCATAAGCGAAAATCTTCATCACTGAACTCAATTACAGCAAGTCTCCCACAACAGTAATCTCAGGATTGCTACCAGTGCCACGAGCTAGTCAGAGTAGGAATGTCAGGATAGATAGGATGAATGCGTGGCTTGAGAGATGGTGCAAGAGGGAGGGATTCAAATTCCTGGGGCATTGGGACCGGTTCTGGGGGAGGTGGGACCAGTACAAACCGGACGGTCTGCACTTGGGCAGGACTGGAACCGATGTCCATGGGGGGGTGTTTGCTAGAGCTGTTGGGGAGGGTTTAAACTAATGTGGCAGGGGGATGGGAACCGATGCAGGAAGTTGGAAGGTAGTAAAACAGGGACAGAAGCAAAAGGAAGTAAGGGGGAAAGTGCAAGACAGAGAAGCCATAGTCAAAAATCAAAAAGGGCGACAGTACAAGGTACAGTGACTGAGGGGAGCTCAGTGAATAGGCCCAGTAATACTAAAAGGAATAAAACTGGAGATGTTAAGATTCAAAACAGAGGTAAAAAAAAACAACATAAGTGTACTTTACCTGAATGCTCGTAGTATTCGGAATAAAGTAAATGAGTTGATGGTGCAAATCATCGTGAATGACTATGATTTAGTGGCCATTACTGAAACATGGTTAAAGGATGGTCACGACTGGGAGTTAAATATCCGAGGGTATCAAACTATTCGGAAGGACAGAGTGGATGGTAAGGGAGATGGTGTAGCTCTGTTATTTAAGGATGACATCCGGGCAATAGTAAGGGATGACATCGGTGCTATGGAGGAAAAGGTTGAATCCATTTGGGTGGAAATCAGGAATAGTAAGGCGAAAAAGTCACTGATAGGAGTAGTCTATCGGCCACCAAATAGTAACGTTATGGTGGGGCAGGCAATAAACAAATAAATAACTGATGCATGTAGAAATGGTACAGCAGTTATCATGGGGGATTTTAAGCTATATGTTGATTGGTTTAACCAGGTCGGTCAAGGCAGCCTTGAGGAGGAGTTAATAGAATGTATCCGCGATTGTTACCTAGAACAGTATGTAATGGAACCTACGAGGGAACAAGCGGTCCTAGATCTTGTCCTGTGTAATGAGAGAGGATTGATTCATGATTTCACAGTTAGGGATCTTCTCGGAAGGAGCGATCACAATATGGTGGAATTTAAAATACAGATGGAGGGTGAGAAGGTAAAATCAAATACTAGTGTTTTGTGTTTAAACAAAGGAGATTACAATGGGATGAGAGAAGAACTAGCTAAGGTAGACTGGGAGCAAAGTCTTTATGGTGGAACAGTTGAGGAACAGTGGAGAACCTTCCAAGCGATTTTTCACAGTGCTCAGCAAAGGTTTGTATCAACAAAAAGGAAGGACGGTAGAAAGAGAGAAAATCGACCGTGGATATCTAAGGAAATAAGGGAGAGTATCAAATTGAAGGAAGAAGCATACAAAGTGGCAAAGATTGGTGGGAGACTAGAGGACTGGGAAATCTTTAGGGGGCAACAGAAAGCTACTAAAAACGCTATAAAGAAGAGTAAGATAGAGTATGAGAGTAAACTTGCTCAGAATATAAAAACAGACAGTAAAGGTTTCTACAAATAAATAAAACAAAAAAGAGTGGCTAAGGTAAATATTGATCCTTTAGAGGATGAGAAGCGAGTTTTAATAATTGGAAGATGTGGAAATGGCTGAGGAACTGAACAGGTTTTTTGGGTCGGTCTTCACAGTGGAAGACACAAATAACATGCCAGTGTCATAAATGAGGCTATGACAGGTGAGGACCTTGAGATGATTGTCATCACTAAGGAGGTAGTGATGGGCAAGCTAATGGGGCTAAAGGTAGACAAGTCTCCTGGCCCTGATGGAATGCATCCCAGAGTGCTAAAAGAGATGGCTAGGGAAATTGCAGATGCACTAATGATGATTTACCAAAATTCATTAGACTCTGGGGTGGTCCCAGTGGATTGGAAATTAGCAAACGTGACACCACTGTTTAAAAAAGGAGTTAGGCAGAAAGCAGGAAATTATAGGCCAGTGAACTTAACTTCGGTAGTAGGGAAGATGCTGGAATCTATCATCAAGGAAGAAATAGCGAGGCATCAGGATGGAAATTGTCCCATTGGGCAGACGCAGCATGGGTTCATAAAGGGCAGGTCGCGCCTAACTAATTTAGTGGAATTTTTTGAGGACATTATGGTGCAGTAGATAACGGGGAGCCAATGGATGTGGTATATCTGGATTTCCAGAAAGCCTTTGACAAGGTGCCACTTTGAAAAGGTTGCTGCATAAGATAAAGATGCATGGCATTAAGGGTAAAGTAGTAGCATGGATAGAGGATTGGTTAATTAACAGAAAGCAAAGAATGGGGATTAATGGGTGTTGCTCTAGTTGGCAATCAGTAGCTAGTGGTGTCCCTCAGGGATCCGTGTTGGGCCCACAATTGTTCACAATTTACATAGATGATTTGGAGTTGGGGACCAAGGGCAATGTGTCCAAGTTTGCAGATGACACTAAGATGAATGGTAAAGTGAAAAGTGCAGAGGATACTGGAAGTCTGCAGAGGGATTTGGATGGGTTAAGTGAATGGGCTCGGGCCAGGCAGATGGAATACAATGTTGACAAATGTGAGGTTATCCATTTTGGTAGGAATAACAGCAAACGGGATTATTATTTAAACGATAAAATATTAAAGCATGCCGCTGTGCAGAGAGACCTGGGTGTGCTAGTGCATGAGTCACAGAAAGTTGGGTTACAGGTGCAACAGGTGATTAAGAAGGCAAATGGAATGTTGTCCTTCATTGCTGGAGTTTAAGACTAGGGAGGTTATGCTGCAATTGTATAAGGTGTTAGTGAGGCCACACCTGGAGTATTGTGTTCAGTTTTGGTCTCCTTACTTAAGAAAGGACGTACTGGCACTGCAGGGTGTGCAAAAGAGATTCACTAGGTTAATCCCAGAGCTGAAGGGGTTGGATTACAAGGAAAGGTTGAGTAGACTGGGACTGTACTCGTTGGAATTTAGAAGGATGAGGGGGGATCTTATAGAAACATATAAAATTATGAAGGGAATAGATAGGATAGATGCGGGCAGGTTGTTTCCACTGGCGGGTGACAGCAGAACTAGGGGGCATAGCCTCAAAATAAGGGGAAGTAGATTTAGGACTGAGTTTAGGAGGAACTTCTTCACCCAAAGGGCTGTGAATCTATGGAATTCCTTGCCCAGTTAAGCAGTTGAGGCTCCTTCCTTAAATGTTTTTAAGGTAAAGATGGATAGTTTTTTGAAGAATAAAGCGATTAAGGGTTATGGTGTTCGGGCCGGAAAGTGGAGCTGAGTCCACAAAAGATCAGCCATGATCTCATTGAATGGCGGAGCAGGCTCGAGGGGCCAGATGGCCTACTCCTGCTCCTAGTTCTTATGTTCTTATGTAATAACAGAAAAACACAATCATGGCTTGAAGTCAGTACATTAAGCAACACATCGTCATCCCAACAATACCAAACAAATCTTTCCGAGTGCTATCAGACAATATACATTGGACAAACGATACAGCCACTGCTATCCTAAACAATTGGACAATTCATCTAAACTGGGCATAAAAACCCTTGAAAAGGAACCATTTGAACTCACCAATACAATAGTTAACATATCAAATACATTCAAACTCACCACCGGACAAGAAAAGATTTCAAATAAAGGTTTAACATTCGTCCCAGTACAACAACCAAACAACACACAGATCCAAAGAGATCTTGATAAATTTTATAGAAGAATTGAAATTTTGAGTTTCTTTGGATATACAACATCAGACAAACAACCATTCCTAGCCCAATCGGATTGGACCCAATCGGAAGAGAAAATAGACTCACAAATACTCAATTTCATCCAAACAATTGACTCAGACACTATTTAAATCAAACTAATAAAGGATAAACCAAACTTCACAAGAACAGAAAGACAAGCAATCGCGCAGTTAAATCAAACTCACAGATCATTATAAAACCAGCAGACAGAGGGAATAATATTGTTATTATGGATCGGCAACAATACCTCTTTGAAGCTTATCGACAACTTGATAATACTGAATATTATACTAAATTACCAGCACCAATATTCTTCCAAACACATGAACAAATCTCAGAGTTATTAACACAATTATACAATTCACACTACCTTAATGAAAAACAAATGAACTATTTTACCGAATTTCAACCTTTACCCAGAAAATTGTACCTCCCACAAAAATACATAAGAATCCCAAAACATGGACTGTACCACATGAAATTCTCCCAGGCAGACCCATTACTAATTACCAATTACCCATTACCAAACAAGTAAGAGATAAACAAAACCTAACAAGAACAGAGAGACAAGCAATCACACAGCTAAAATCAAACTCACAGATCATTATAAAACCAGCAAAGGGAATAATATTGTTATTATGGATCGGCAACAATACCTTTTTGAAGCTTATCGGCAACTCAACAATACTGAATATTACAAATTACCAGCACCAATATTGACAAGGTACCGCATGGTAGGTAGTTGGAAAAGGTTAAATCTCACGGGTTCCAGGATGAGGTAGCCAATTGGATACAAAATTGGCTTGGCGACCGAAGCCAAAGGCTGGTTGTGGGGGTAGTTTTTCAAACTGGAGGCCTGGGACCAGCGGTGTGCCTCAGGGATCTGTGCTGGGTCCACTCTTATTAATGATTTGGATGAGAATGTAGGAGGAATGGTTAGTAAGTTTGCTGATGGCACCAAGATTGGTGGCATAGTGGATAGTGAAGAAGGTTATATAAGATTGCAACAGGATCTTGACCAATTGGGCCTGTGGGCCGATGAATGGCAAATGGAGTTTAATTTGGATAAATGTGAGGTGACACGTTTTGGTAGATCAAATCATGACAGGACCTACTCAGTTAATGATAAGGAGTTGGGGAGAGTTAGAGGACAAAGAGATCTCGGGATACAGGTTCATAGCTCCTGTGGAGTGGCAGGTGGTCAGGGTGGTGAAGAAAGCATTCAGCATGCTAGGTTTCATTGGTCAGAATATTGAATACAGAAGTTGGGATATCTTGCTGAAGTTTTACAAGACATTGGTAAGACCATACATGGAATACTGTGTACAGTTCTGGTGACCCTATTATAGGAAGGATATTGTTAAACTAGAAAAAGTGCAGAAGAGAATTACGAGGATGCTATCACTACTTGATAGTCTGAGTTACAAGGATAGGCTGGGACTTTTTTCCCTGGAGTGTTGGAGGCTCAGGGGTGATGTCTATAAAATAACGAGGAGCATAGATAAGGTAGATAGTCAACATCTTTTCCCAAAGGTAGAGGAGTCTAGAACTAAAGGGCATAGGCATCAGGTGAGAGAGGAGAGATACAAAAGAGACCAGAGGGGAAATTCTTTCACACAGGGTGGTGAGCATCTGGAACGGGTTACCAGAGGCTGGGTAGAGGCCGGTACAATGTTTTCCTTTAAAAAAGTTAGACAGTTACATGGGCAGGGTGAGTACAGAGGGATATGGGCCAAACGTGGGCAAGTGGGACTAGCTTAGTGATAGAAACTGGGCGGCATGGACAAGCTGGGCTGAAGGGCCTGTTTTCATGCTGTAAACATCTATGACACCCGGAGAAAATTCACGGAGACACGGGGAGAACATGCAGACTCCAAACAGACAGTGACCCAAGCCAGGAATCAAACCGGGGACCCTGTTGCTGTGAAGCCTCCGTGCTAACCATTGTGCTAAAGGTGCTAGATTATAAATCTAAGGACAAAGTTCCCGAACAGTCTTAATTAAAATTTACTAAAACATTCAATGTGATTACGAGACTGGTTAATAACATCAAGAACTTCAAGAATATAAACAGATTTGAATGCACGCATATCCCTATAGATTCCAAGGGTCGTTTGTTCTTCCCCAACCCTAACCCTGGCCCTAATGACCCTGACACTAACCTTGGGACCCCTAACCCCAACCCAAACCCTAATCCTAAATTCCCTGATCACGACCCTGATCCTAACTCTAACCCTGACCCTAATCCGAATAACCCTAACCCTGATGGCGACCCTGAACCCGACCTAACCAGAGTGACCCCAACCCTAACCCTAACTTAAACTTTTAAAAAACCCTATGACCCCTGACCCTCATCCAACCCTAAACCTGACCCCAAGTCTCCTGATGGCAACACTGAACCTAACACTGACCCTAACCCTAATGACTCCGACCCTAATCCTAACATAACTTTAAAAAGAACGCTAAGACCCCTGACTCCGACCCTAAACCTCGGTCCCCTGATGGCCTCACTGACCCCGACCCTGATCCTAACTTAACATTAAAAAGTACCTGAAGACCCCTGACCCAAAACCAAACCCTAAGTCCCCTGATGGCAACCCTATTCGATTATCTTATATTTATTCATTTGATTGTAAAAGTTCCTTGACAGTCTCGTATCTGATTGATCTTGGGCTCTCTATCTTTGTCTGATTAAAATAGTTCACATTTTAACAGTAATTGGGTTAATTTTTTATTAAAAAACTTTTTCCCCACTCACTTTAGGTACTTGGGGGTGCAGGTTACCCGGGAGTGTGGGGGGGGGGGGGGGGGGGGGGTAGGTACAATATTTCTAGTTTGGTGGGGAGAGTGAAAGCTGATCTGGCAAGGTCTGATGGTCTCCCTCTGTCACTGGCGGTTAAAATGAACGTGTTGCCACGATTTCTGTTTATTTTTCAATGCCTGCTGATTTTCCTGCCAAAGGCTTTTTTCAGAGAGATTGAGGGAAGGATTACATCATTCATATGGGGAGGGAAGGTGGCCAGAGTTGGAAAGGTGCTACTACAGAGGTGAAGGTAGGCAGGGGGTTTGGGTCTCCCGAACCTGATATATTACTACTGGGCAGCGAATGTGGAGAAGGTGCGGAACTGGGTCAGAGGGGTTGATTCCCAGTGGGTCAGAATGGACGAGAGTTTGTGCAGGGGGACAGGATTGAAAGCACTAGCAACAGCGCCGCTCCCGATAGCCCCGGGGAAGTACTCAGGGAGTCCGGTAATAATAGCTTCATTGAGAATTTGGAGGCAGTTTCGGCAACACTTCGGGTTGGGGGCAGGGTCAAGGAAAATGTCGATTCGGGGGAACCACAGATTTGAGCCAAGAAATGTGTTTCTTAGGGGTTGGTTTGCAGGATTGAAGTAGCTGGAAGCCAAGTATGGGCTGGAGCAGGGGAAAATGTTTAGATACATGCAGGTTCGTGATTTTGTCAGAAAGGAGATACAGAACTTCCCGGGGGAGCCGGCCTCCACATTGCTGGACGAGGTGCTGACGACAGGGGGACTGGAGAAGGAGGTAGTGACAGCGGTCTACAGAGCTATTTTGGAAGAGGAGAAGGCACCAATGGAGGGGATCAAAGCAAAGTGGGAGGAAGAGTTGGGAGAGGATATGGAGGAGGGGTTCTGGTGTGAGGTGCTCCGGAGAGTGAATGCCTCCACCTTGTGCACGAGGTTGGGGCTGATACAGCTGAAGGTGGTATACAGAGCACACCTCACGAGGGCGAGGATGAGCCGATTCTTTGAAGGAGTTGAAGATGTGTGTGAACGTTGCGCGGGGGCTAATCACGTTCATATGTTTTGATCCAGTCCAAAGCAAGAGGATTACTGGAAGGAGGTTTTTAGGGTAATTTCTAAAGTGGTGCATGTGAAACTGGACCCAGGCCCCGATCCGCCTGGAAGATCGCCACTACACTGCCTTTGAAGCAGCCAGCCAACTCTTACACTTCCTCAAGATCCCTTTCGGTGTCATTAATGGGGTCTCGGTCTTCCAGAGAACGATGGACCGAATGGTGGACCAGTACGGGCTGCGGGCTACATAATTGGACGTAATTGGACAATGTTACCATCTGCGGCCATGATCAGCAGGACCACAATGCCAACCTTCAGAGATTCCTCCTGACCGCCCAATCCCTCAACCTCACATATAACAAGGAGAAGTGTGTTTTCCGCACAACCCGGCTAGACATCCTCGGCTATGTCGTGGTAAACGGGGTCCTAGGGCCCGACCCTGACCGCATGCGCCCCCTCATGGAACTTCCCCTACCCAACTGCCTCAAGGCCCTCAAACGCTGCCTGGGGCTATTCTCCTATTACGCACAGTGGGTCCCCAACTATGCGGACAAAGCCCGCCCACTTATCAAAGCCACTATGGTCCCCCTGACGGCTGAGGCCCGCTCAGCGTTCAGCCGCATCAAGGCCGATATCACTAAGGGCGCGATGCATGTGGTGGACGAGTCCGTCCCCTTCCAAGTAGGGAGCGATGAGTTAGACTTCGCCATGGCTGCCACCCTCAACCAGGCGGGCAGGCCAATAGCCTTCTTTTCTAGAACCCTCCACACCTCCGAGATTCGACACTCCTCGGTCGAGAAGGAAGCGCAATCCATTGTGGACGCCGTGCGGTATTGGAGGCACTACCTAGCCGGTATGAGGTTCACCCTCGTCACCGACCAACAGTCGGTAGCCTTTATGTTCGACAACGCACAACGGGGCAAAATTAAAAATGACAAAACCTTGAGGTGGAGGATCGAACTCTCCACCTATACTTACGATATCAAGTATCGTCCTGGGGAGCTCAACGAGCCCTCAGATGCCCTGTCCCGCGGCACATGCGCCAGATGACCGACTTTGGGCTATCCACAATGACCTCTGTCACCCGGGGGTCACTCGGCTTATCCACTTTATTAAGGCCCGCAATCTGCCCTACTCCACCGAGGGGGTCAGGGCCATGACCAAGGATTGCGCAGAGTGCAAACCACACTTCTACCGGCCAGACAAGGCCCACCTGGTAAAGGCCTCCCGTTCCTTTGAGAGCCTCAGTAGCAACTTCAAAGGGCCGCTCCCTTCCACCAACCGCAATATATACTTCCTGACCGTCATTGACGAGTACGCCCGCTTCCCCTTCGCTATCCCATGTCCTGACATGACCACGGCCACTGTTATAAAGGCACTGCACAGCATTTTCACCCTGTTAGGTTTCCCTGCATACGTCCACAGTGACCGGGGCACCTCTTTCATGAGCTTTGAGCTGCGTCAGTACCTGCTCAGTAAGGGCACCACCACGAGCAGGACGTAGAGCTACAACCCGCAGGGAAACGGGCAGGTGGAGATGGAGAACGCGACGGTATGGAAGGCCGTCCTTCTTGCCCTTCGATCTAGATGTCTCCTGACCCCCCCGCTGGCAGGAGTTCCTCCCCGGCGCGCTCCACTCCATTAGATCGCTCCTCTGCACAGCCACCAACGAGACCCCTTACGACCGTTTGTTTGTCTTCCCTGGTAAATCCATCTCCGGCGTCTCACTTCCATCCTGGCTGACAACTCCGGGACCTGTCCTTCTCTGGAAGCACACGGGGAGCCATAAGACCGACCCCCTGGTCAAGAGGGTCCAGCTGCTGCACGCCAACCCCTAATATGCCTACGTCGCACACGAAGACGGATGGCAAGATACGGTCTCCCTCGGGGACCTGGCGCCCGCTGGTTCCCATGTCAACAATCCCCCCTCGTCACCGCCACCCCCCGAATCCCTCCTGCACTGTCCCGCGCCTACACTGCCGCAATCCACCACCCTCCTGCCTACCCCACCCCTTAACCATCGACGACACGCCGGACCGAAGCTCCAGACAACACGCTCTCGGAGTCAACAACTACAACGCCCGTACTACTGATCACATAATTTCACCCCATCACCTACACCGACTTGTTCTCGCCATTTGGGTCTTTTAAAAGCCCCGATCCAAGCACTTACCTGGTCCTACGTAGCTGGGAGCCCAGAAGTAGATAGAGGTAGTCCCACACAGTCATTACAGATTCACTCATCTTCACCTGACACAACACTCACCATGATCCAAAATATAACTACAATTGCAATGACACAGCATCCTCACACAAATGACAAGAATAAAGATTGGTCATTTTTGCCACAAAAATTTATATTAATCATCGGAGATTCCAACCGTACGAATATTAAACATTGCCCAGATCCAAGTATTCAATTCGACTGTTTTCCTGGAGCACAATTTTCTCATATTGGTAACATTTCTAATAAATTTCAACCCCATTCGGAAATACAAAAAGTATCAATTGGCATTAATAATCTCACACAAAAACTTTCCACTGCGATTAAACTCAAAATTTTATTAAATACAACAAAACAAAAATTCCCCAAAGCTGAAATCTTTATTATTGAACTCAATTACAGTAAGAGTCTCCCACAAGAACAGAAAAAAACAATCATAGCCTTAAACCAATACACTAAGCAACATTCTTTCATCCCAGCAATTTCAAACAAATTCTTCCAAGTACAGTCAGATAACATTCATTGGACAGATGAAACAGCCACTGCTATGCTAAATAATTGGATGACTCATTTGGATGAGGTAATGCATTTTGGAAGGTCTAATACAGGTCGGGAATACACAGTGAATGGTAGAACCCTCAAGAGTATTGAAAGTCAGAGAGATCTTGGTGTACAGGTCCACAGGTCACTGAAAGGGGCAACACAGGTGGAGAAGGTAGTCAAGAAGGCATACGGCATGCTTGCCTTCATTGGCTGGGACATTGAGTATACGAATTGGGAAGTCATGTTGCAGCTGTATAGAACCTTAGTTAGGTCACACTTAGAGTATAGTGTTCAATTCTGGACGCCACACTACCAGAAGGATGTGGAGGCTTCAGAGAGGGTGCGGAAGAGATTTACCAGGATGTTGCCTGGTATGGAGGGCATTAGCTATGAGGAGAGGAGGTTGAATAAACTCGGTTTGTTCCCACTGGAACGACGGAGGTTGAGGGGCGACCTGATAGAGGTCTACAAAAGTATGAGGGGCATAGACAGAGTGGATAGTCAGAGGCTTTTCCCCAGGGTAGAGGGGTCAATTATGAGGGTGCATAGGTTTAAGGTGCGAGGGGCAAGTTTTAGAGGAGATGTACGAGGCAAGTTTTTTTTTTTACACAGAGGGTAGTGGGTGCCTGGAACTCGCTGCCGGGGGAGGTGGTGGAAGCAGGGTCGAGAGTGACGTTTACGGGGCATCTTGGCAAATACATGAATAGGATGGGAATAGAGGGATACGGACCCAGGAAGTGTACAAGATTGTAGTTTAGTCAGGCAGCATGGTCGGCACGGGCTTGGAGGGCCGAAGGGCCTGTTCCTGTGCTGTACTTTTCTTTGTTCTTTGTTCTATTTACACGATAACAAAACAAGCCTGCAAAATGAACCACTTAGTCTCGACAATACCATACATAACATATCAAACACATTCAAACTCATCGCCAGACAAGAAAAGATTTTAAATAAAGGTTTAACCTTCGTCCCAGTACAAAAGCCAGACAATACACAAATTCAAATAGATCTTGAAAGATTTTACAGAAGAATTAAAATTCTGAGTTTCTTTGAATACTCAACATCAGAGGACAAACAACCCTTCCTACCCCAATCAGATTGGAACCCACTACAACAGAAAATAGACCCGAAAATGCAACATTTTACCCAGAAAATTAACTCAGACATTACAAAGATCAAACAAGTAAAAGATAAACATAACTTAACAAGAACAGAGAGACAAGCAATCATGCAGTTTAAATCTAACTCAGATATCATTATAAAACCAGGAGACAAAGGGAATAATATTGTTATTATGGATCGGCAACAATACCTTTTTGAAGCTTATCGGCAACTCAACAATACTGAATATTATAAATTACCAGCCCAATATACCACCAACATACAAGCAGATCACAGACCTGTTAGTACAATTATACAATTTACACTATATTACTGAGAAACAAATGGACTATTTTAAACAATTTCAACCTTTACCACAAATATTTTACCTCCTCCCAAAAATACATAAAAATCCGGAAACGTGGACTGTACCACATAAAATTCCCCCAGGTAGACCCACAGTTTCAGACTGTGGGAGTGAGTCCTATAGGATCCCGGAATACATTGACTCATTTTTAAACCCCTTAGCCCAAAAACAGCCGAGTTACATCAAAGACACATATCATTTCATTGAAATGGTTAGATCCCTAACTATCACTTCGAACACAATGCTATTCACCATGGATGTCGATAACCTCCACACCAACATTGAGACCGATAGAGGAATTGAGGCGGTGAGAAATATTTTGAAGAAATATTGGCAGCCTGATAGACCGGATGCAATCCTTGTTCAACTATTACACTTCGGGCTGACGAGAAATGACTTTCAATTTAATAATGAACATTATCTACAGATTAAGGGTACAGCAATGGGCAAAATATTTGCACCGGCCTATGCCAATATCGTTATGGCCGAATAGGAAGAAACTGTCTTCAAAAAGTGCCCCAAGACGCCATTCTGCTACTACAGATATCTAGATGATATATGGGGTATTTGGATACACAATTGGATTTTGACCAATTTGTATCCTTAACAATCATCACCCATTTATTAAAATTAAAGTCATTACACACAAACACACAATAGATTTTTTGGACACCACTGTCTATAAAGTCAGAAAGGTAAATGGTGAATACAAATTAGCTGCTAAAGTTTTCTTTAAACCGAAAGACACTCGTGTACTTTTACACACCAACAGCCATCACCCAAAACACATTTTTAGGGGCTTCATTAAATCGCAATTGACAAGGTTCCACTGCATTTGCTCAGAAAACTCAGATTTTGAGACTGCAGTACATAATTTATTTACAGCTTTACAGCATAGAGGATACACAAAAAGATTTCTTAGATACATTAAGTCAAACTTTTTGCAGAATTACATAACCCCTCCAGCAATAAAACGTTGTCCTCAAAAATACCTTTTGTAATACAGTACAGCAGTAAAACCACACAAATAAATAAACTCCTCAAAAAACATTTTGAGAAATTTAAACAGGACATTGTTCCATTAGCCCATTGGGATATAGTCACTGCCTACAAGAGAAGCAAGAACCCAAAAGACCTTTTTGTCAAGAGCAAACTACCCTTGGAAAAGGCCGACAATTGCGGACGTACCAACTGCACAAGCTGTAAATATTTAAAAATCACATCTATAATTCACAATCCCAGAGTAGGAAAAGTAGCCGCAATAAAACAAAAAATAACTTGCCAACATAAAAATTTGGTCTCTGCTGTACGATGTAAAAGGTGTGACATTTTGTACGTCGGCCAAATAGGTAACACCTCACGAACCAGACTCACGGGACATTGCAGATCCGTACTCAGAAAATACATCAATTAATTAACATGCATTTTATAGAGCATGGCCTTGATGCATTACAAATTTTAGGCTTAGAAGCAAATAGCAAATGGTCAACGCCACAAAGAAAAAGACGTGAAAGACATTGGATTCTAAATCTTAGAACAAAGTCCCCGAACGGTCAAAATGAACAATGAATAGGGCAGCACGGTGGCCTAGTGGTTAGGACAACCGCCTCACGGCGCTGAGGTCCCAGGTTCGATCCCGGCTCTGGGTCACTGTCCGTGTGGAGTTTGCACATTCTCCCCGTGTCTGCGTGGGTTTCGCCCCCACAACCCAAAAAAAATGTGCAGAGTAGGTGGATTGGCCACGCTAAATTGCCCCTTAATAGAAAAAATAATTGGGTAATCTAAATTTAAAAAAAAAATGAACAATGAACAGAATTTTCAAACATGAATGCATATTCCCTCGATAACAACACTTACTCAGTTTTACATCAAACCCTGACCACACACCCTGACCCCCGAGTCTAGACCTTAACCTTAAACCCTGACCTGGGACTCTGTCCTTGATCCCCACCCTAATACCTTGGGCCTTGAGCTTTGTACCTTGGACCTTTGGACCTCACCCTTATCTTAACCCTAACTCTATCCCTAATCTTAGCCCTAACTAGGGTATAGTAAACACAAATCTATCCCAAACCCCCCCCCCCCCCCCCAAACAAACCTGGTCGCTTGAAGGTGCAGCCCCAAGTCGGGGACAGGGAACAAAAACAAGATACATTTTGATCTTTTCATAACACCAGAATATATGTTCATATGTATGTTATATGACATAACCTAACCCTAATACAACAACAACTTACATCACCTATCCACACCCTAAAACATAACCCTAAGTCCCTTGAGGGATACATTTATCCAGACACTACCCCTAAATTACAACAAAAATCTTTACATCGCGTATCCACATCCTGGAACCTAGCCCTAAGTCCCTTGAGGGGGACATTAATCAGAACACTGAGCCTAACCCTGGATTACAACAACAACCTTTACAGAGTGCAGAGACACAAAAAAGAACAAGGCAGGTCATTAAGGTTAAGGGGGGGTTGTTGGGTTACGGGTATAGGGTGGATACGTGGGTTTGAGTAGGGTGATCATTGCTCGGCACAACATCGAGGGCCGAAGGGCCTGTTCTGTGCTGTACTGTTCTATGTTCTATCACCTATCCACACTTTAAGACCTAACCCAAACCCTCCCTAACCTAACCCCAATTCTTGGCTAACCCTAACCGTAACTTCTTCCCTAACCCTAAAGTTACAACAACAACTTTTACATCACCTATCTACAGCCTAAAACCTAACCCTCAGTCCCTCGAGGGCTACATTTATTCGGATCCTAACCCTGTGCTTCAATTACAACAATATTTAGACATCAATCCACACCCTATACCCTAACCCTAAATCCCTTAATGGGAACATTTTCCCGACCCTACCCCTAAACATTAACCAGTCTAACCCTCAGAAACCCACAACACTACAACTTAACCCGAGGTCACTACTATCCCATTTAGAAAAAAACATTCTCTGAAGTGAATAAATTAACAGATATATCTGTATGAACGGCAATGTGTGGCGTGAAGTGGTGTAAGGAACGCTTACTTGGTGCTACTTAACCCCATGAAGGGTGGTCTCCTCGCTGCAAAGCCTTCCCAGCTACACGTTCAGACATTGAATCAGTTCAAAAAATCATGGGCGGAATTATCCGACCCCCTGTAGGGTCGGAGAATCGCCTGGGGCCAGCGAAGATCCCGCCCCCGCCATGGCTGGAATTCTCCGCCACCCGGGAATCGGCGGGTGCGGAAATCGCGCCGCGCTGGTCAGCGGGCCCCCTGCAGCGATTCTCTGGCACGGGATGGGCCGAAGTCCCGCCGCTGTCAGGCCATTCCCACCGGCGGGAATCAGAGCACCTCTGGTGCCGGTGGGAGCAGGCAGCGCGAGCAGGCCCCAGGGTCCGGGGGGGGGGGGGGGGGGGAACCGGGGCGATCTGACCCCGGGAGGTGCCCACTGATCGGCGGGTGGGCCCCAGGGTCCGGGGGGGGGGGGGGGACCGGGGCGATCTGACCCCGGGGGGTGCCCCCAAGGTGGCCTGGCCCGCAATCGGGGCCCACTGATCGGCGGGCGGGCCCGTGCCGTGGGGGCACTCATTTTCTTCCGCCGCCTTCACGGCCTCCACCATGGCGGAGGCGGAAGAGACCCCCTCCACCGCGCATGTGCCGGGGTGACGTCAGCGGCCCCTGACGCTCCGTTGCATGCGCGGACTCACGCCGGCCGGCGAAGGCCCTTCAGCCAGCCGTGGCGCCGGTCGGCAAAGGCCGTTGGCGCCTGGCCAACCACTCCAGCGCTGGCCTAGCCCCGAAAGGTGCCGAGAATATGCCGGGACCCCCTGCACCGCCGGGTAGGGGAGAATCCCGGCCCATATAACTTAATAAATATTTTAATTGAATGAACTATATATGTTTTTTCACTTGGGATAGTACCATCCTTTAATACAACTTTCTCCTTAACACAACTACAATCTAATCTTTGCTTCGAACTTTCTACTTTCCAACTTTCTAATCGTCTAAAATTTCCAAATTACGCGTTTACTTTCTTGAAAAAAGATGATGTAAAATCCCTAACCCTAACCCTACCCCTAACACTAACCCTAACACTACCCCTAACCCTAACCCTACACCTAACCCTAACACTACCCCTAACCCTAACACTACCCCTAACCCTAACCCTACACCTAACCCTAACACTACCCCTAACCCTAACCTACCCCTAACCCTAACACTACCCCTAACCCTAACACTACCCCTAACCCTAACACTACCCCTAACCCTAACACTACACCTAACCCTAACACTACACCTAACCCTACCCCAACCCTAAATCCTAACCCGGGCCCTAATGACACTGACCCGAACCGTAGGACCCCGAACCCCAAACCTAACCCTAAGTCCCCTGATCACCACCCTGATACTAACTCTAACCCTGACCCTAATCCGAATAACCCTAACCCTGATGGCGACCCTGAACCCGACCCTAGGCATGACCCTAACCCTAGTGACCACAACCCTAATCCTAACTTAAACTTAAAAAAAGACCCTGAGACCCCTGACCCTCACCCAACCCTAAACCTAACCCCAAGGGCTGGTTTAGCTCACTAGGCTAAATCGCTGGCTTTTAAAGCAGACCAAGCAGGCCAGCAGCACGGTTCGATTCCCGTACCAGCCTCCCCGGACAGGCGCCGGAATGTGGTGACTAGGGGCTTTTCACAGTAACTTCATTGAAGCCTACTCGTGACAATAAGCGATTTTCATTTCATTTTCATTTTTAAGTCTCCTGATGGCGACACTGACCCTAACCCTGACCCTAACGACTCTGACCCTAATCCTAACATAACTTTATAATAGTAAGAAGTCTTACAACACCAGGTTAAAGTCCAACATGTTTGTTTCAAACACAAGCTTTCGGAGGAAGGAACAATGCTCCAAAAGCTAGTGATTGAAACAAACCTGTACCACTTTAACCTGGTGTTGTAAGACTTCTTACTGTGCTCACCCCAGTCCAACGCCGGCATATCCGCATCACAACTTTATAAGAACCCTAATACCCCTGACCCCAAACCTAAACCTAATCCTCGGTCCCCTGATGGCGACACTGACCCCGACCCTGACCCTAATGGCTCCAACCCGAATCCAAACATAACTTTAAAAAGAACCTTAAGACCCCTGACCCTAAACTAAACCCTAAGTCCCCTGATGACGACCCTATTCGATTTTAAAAGTTCCTTTATGGTCTCGTATCTGATTGATCTTGGACTCTCTATCTTTGTCTGATTAATATAGTTCAAATTTTAACAGTAATTGGGTTAATGTTTTAATCAAAAAACTTTCTTCTCTTATATTTATTAATTCTTCGATTTTAACTTGTATTCATTCCTTGTTTCTTCATTTTTTTTTACAAGAAAACAACTCATATATGAAGCTTTTAAACGTATATAGGAATTTAATTGTTTCTGTTTTCTCCTCGGGATGAATATCACATTAATCCACTTTCTACTCGAAAAAACATTTTCTCTTCAACAGTCAAAATTATCTCTAAAATGATACAAGCCACTACTCGAAGTGGATACCTCCAAAAATATTAGAAAATTATCAAAGATATTAATTTATTCAATTCGACCCATAGGGGTGACAATTGAAATAATTACAAAATTATTAACGCAAACAATTGGGCCCAAAACACTGAAATGATTCGAATTGATCACGACACAACAAATTTAAAAATATTGCTTGATAAATTAGAAAAAATTGACACTAGGGACAAATTACAAGAAGCATTCTCCATTGCAAAAAGCTGGTATAAAATAAACTTTAAAGAGAATTCCAAATCCAAAATAATTTAAAAAATAAAAATTACATTTTCAATTCAAAAATGAACCTACCACCTCAGGGGACAAACACAAACCCCCTGACGTCTGCGATTACACAACACAGTAGTTCAGATTTTGAAGATTTCACCACAATTCCTCAATATAAGACCTCAAAAAATATAATTCCTAAGAATTCATCAACATCATTGAAAATGGCGAACAAAACACCAAACCATTTAATACCGGCTTCGATCGCCTCACTTAATTCTTCAAATTCAATTACTGGTCACAGTCACATAGTTTCATCACCATCAGGTACACCAACCTGTCCCGCAGATATGAACCGACTAGCAGCCCCGATCCAGGCACAAACATGGTTCCACACAGCTGACAACCCAATGAAAATAAAAACAGTCCTGTACAAACACCCAAAGTGGACGTATCTTCTACCACACAGAACAAAACCACATTGATGATGGCACAACACCCTCATACATACTACAAAAATAAAAAATGGTTATTGCTTCCAGAGAAATCCACACTGGCCATAGGGGACTCCAATCTCTCCAAAATTAATAGTTGTCCAGTCCCCAACATCCAATTTGACTGTTTCCCTAGAGCCAAATTTATCCATATTACATCCATTTTAAATAAACTAAAACATTTTCCCAAAATACACAGGATAATATATTCAATTGGTATTTTTAACCGGACACAGAGAGCTACGACTGCGATTAAACAGCTCCAAATACGATTCAAAGTAGCAAAACAGAAATTCCCAAAAACAAAAATCTTCATCATTGAACTAAATTACAGCCAGAGTGTCCCCAAAAAACAAATGGAGACAATTGTCGCCCAAATCAATTCATCAGGAGTAAAATGTTCATCCCAAATATACCAAATGAGCTTTTCAGAGTGTCACATAACAACATACATTGGACAAGTGACACTGCCATTGCAATCCTAAACAATTGGATAAAATAACATACAACCCGAAAACAAACAATTCAATTATTTTTCACCCTAACCTGACCCAGGGTCTAGCCCTCAGTCCCCTGATGGTTTCAGTGTTTCCGACCCTATCCCAAACCTCAATGACTCCTACCTTTATCCTAATTTAGTTTAACCCCTTACTTAATATATGTCTACAGTTTAGTTGTCTTAATGCTAAATTTGTTTTTCAAATTTTAATTTTTTAATTTGAATTTTTACCCTTTTACTTTCCATGGGATATACATAGATTTTCAGGGTGGCAGTATAGCACAAAAGTATAGGAGGTTTTTACAGTAACCATTGGCAAAGACAGTTGTTTTATTCTACAACCCTAAATAGGGAACAGTAAATAGAAATCATCCCCATCCAAAGCAAACCTAGCTGCTTGAAGTAGTAGCCACAGGTAAAATACGGGGAACAAATATATATAAAATATAAAAATACAAATATTTACCTCATCATAACACTAGAATGCGTATACATATGTATGTATAAATATATTATTGTTAAGGTAAAAATTATACATGGAGAAGTTAAAGTTAAGGGTCTCTGTTTTAATTATGCTTGCAATAATGTGATTGGAAGATTCTGCAAAGATCTGGTGCAGCTTGCAATGTGATTGGGATGCTGCAAAGATCTGGTGCAGCTTGCAATAATGTGATTGGGATGCTGCAAAGATCTGGTGCAGCTTGCAATAATGTGATTGGGATGCTGCAAAGATCTGGTGCAACTTGCAATAATGTGATTGGGATGCTGTAAAGATCTGGTGCAGCTTGCAATAATGTGATTGGGATGCTGCAAAGATCTGGTGCAGCTTGCAATAATGTGATTGGGATGCTGCAAAGATCTGGTGCAACTTGCAATAATGTGATTGGGATGCTGCAAAGATCTGGTGCAGCTTGCAATAATGTGATTGGGATGCTGCAAAGATCTGGTGCAGCTTGCAATAATGTGATTGGGATGCTGCAAAGATCTGGTGCAGCTTGCAATAATGTGATTGGGATGCTGCAAAGATCTGGTGCAGCTTGCAATAATGTGATTGGGATGCTGCAAAGATCTGGTGCAGCTTGCAATAATGTGATTGGGATGCTGCAAAGATCTGGTGCAGCTTGCAATGTGATTGGGATGCTACAAAGATCTGGTGCAGCTTGCAATAATGTGATTGGGATGCTGCAAAGATCTGGTGCAGCTTGCAATGTGATTGGGATGCTACAAAGATCTGGTGCAGCTTGCAATAATGTGATTGGAAGACTCTGCAAAGTTCTGATACAAAAGTGCAACAAACTAACCGTTTACTGTTGAGACACCTGCTGTTCTTGTAACTGAAAACAAGGAGTTGTGGACATCAGTTATCGAATGTTTTCAGAGGAATGTGATTGGAAGCTAATTGTTGCCAGGGGGACCTAATTGGTCATGTATGTAACCCCTTCATGCTAAATTGAGACGGTGACTGTGAGCACTGCGCAGTGCAGACTCATCTCCCAAAAGCTTTCGTCAATAAATGGAATTTGACTCAACTCTTTGGTGTGGACAGGTTATTAACCACTTCAATATATATATTACATGTTATTTCGGAAAGGAATGGGAGTTCTTACTGATAATATAGTGGGAGAGTTAACAAAAGTTAGTTTTTGGGAAATACATTGATAATTTTTTAATATCCTTAACTGGCATTTACATTTCATTTTTAAACATATTTGATAAATCAAAACAGATCATTACTAATGTCCACTATTTAAAATGGATATTTTCATTTTAATATTCCTAATTTCAATGTATAATTTTTAAAGGAATCTTGACGTTTGCTGACATCACAAACTGAGTTATGACTGGAAGTTTCCACAGAAATGCTGCACTCACCTTTTTTGCTGTATCCCCTAAGTTTTGAGGTAATTTTTCAGAACAAACCACCTATTTTCTTAATTTTATTTCTCCTATTTTTATATTCAATAAGTTGTTTTTAGAGCCCAAATAACATTTTTGTCTCTTCCAAGTTCAATTTGAAAGTTTTATACTCCATATTATTTTAGAAAAAGTTTTATAGTTCTTCCATTCCCCTTTTAGAATGATCAAGCACTTAAAAGTCTAGGATTAGTTTGATCAAGCTAAATCAGAGATTTTCTGTCTCAAATTTGAGGAGGTCAAAAACTACGCACTTTAATAAAAGTTTTTTTTTAAAATTCTCCCAACAAAATGAATCCCCTCTATATCCAGACCTATGAATTTATTTGAACAGTGAAGATAATTTTAAAGATAATACAAATGATGCACCAGTTGTCTATTCTCGAGACAGAAACCCCTACCACATATTAAAGAATTATCGAAGTCACTAATAGACTCAGTCAAACCTGCAGGTTTGACGACCGTAACAGCGAACAGATTAACAATCAATGCAAACAATTGGGTTTATAGTACTAAATTCTTATTAATTGAACACTACAAAACAAACCTAAAAACATTATTTAGTCAATTACAAAAAACTGATAACACAAATAGATACGAGGAAGCTTTTTCAAAAGCTGTGCAATGGCACAATAGAATATTGAAGAATAAATTCAGAATAAAGACAATCCAAGAAACAAAAGAGTACATCTTTAATTTACAGAAAGATCCAGCATTTGAGGAACTAAAAACAATTTCACATCACAGCAACATGACAATCGACAATTTGATGACCCTCCTATAATTCCTCGATCTCAACCTTTTACTACCCAATACCTTGTCGATCAATCTCCAGAACGAAAAACCACTAAACGTTACTTTCCCAACCCAGCTAATGAAATTCCCGAAACCCATTCTAACCTTCCTATTCATATTTCTTCCACAGTACCAACATGTCTTCCACAACTGGACAGTTCGGAACACTACATACACAAAAAAGCATACGGGAAAACAAAGACTATCTTATTAACCCCCATAAAAATATGAATTACACCAACAGTCCACAAAAGTAATGATTGCATTTCGGATCCACAGGATTTAACAATATTAAAAAAGACAACACAATCAACTGACTCTTATCTAAACACCGCCATAAATACTATACAAGGACTTGGGCCACTATCCTCACATACAGATATCTCAGAACACACAACATGTGACGATACATTGAGAACATTACAGATAAAGCAGAAAATACCAATACACACAATGCCTGTCTCAAGCATTCCTGAGAATTTAACTGCCCATCACATAGTTTCACCATCATCACCTACACCAGGGCTAGTCGACTGGGCTCATTGAAAGCCCCGATCCAAGCACTGGCCTGGTCCTACACAGCTGGGAACCCAGAAGAAGATAGAGAGAGTCCCACACAATCACTCCATCTTCACTCATCTTCACCCAACACAATATTGACCACTATACAAAATATAACTACAGTTGCAATAATGCAACATCTTCACACAAATTACAAGAATAAAGATTTTTGCCACAAAAATCTATATTCATCAGAGGAGATTCCAACCTCTCGAAAATTAAATATTGCCCTGATCCAAGTATTCAATTCGCCTGTTTTTCCTGGAGCAAAGTTTTGTCATATTACCACCATTTTAAATAAATTACAACCCTGACACAAAAAGTAATTTCAATTGGAATTAATAACCGCACACAAAACTTTCCATCGCGATTAAACTCAAAATGTTATTAAATACAGCAAAACACAAATTCCTACAGCTAAAATCTTGTCACTAAACTCAATGACAGTAAGAGTCTCCCACAAAAACAGAAAAAAAACAATCATGGCCTTAAATCAATACATTAACCAAGAGGTTTTTATCCCAGCGATATCAAACAAATTCTTCCAAGTACAATCAGACAACATTCATTGGACAGATGAAACAGCCACTGCTATACTAAATAATTGGATGACTCATTCAAACCGTAACAAAAAAATCCTTGGAAAAAAAAACATTTAAACTCGACAATACAATAGTTCACATATCAAACACATTCAAACTCACCACCATACAAGAAAAAATTTAAATAAAAGTTTAACCTTTGTCCCAGTACAAAAGCCAGATAATACACAGATCCAAATAGACCTTGAAAAATTTTACAGAAGAATTAAAATTCTGAGCTGCTTTGAATACTCAACATCAGATGATAAACAACCATTCCTACCCCAATCGGATTGGAACCCACCGGAACAGAAAATAGACCCGAAAATACAACATTTCTTCCAAAAAATTGAATTAGACACGACTGAGATCAAACAAGTAAGAGATAAACAAAACCTAACAAGAACAGAGAGACAAGCAATCACGCAGCTAAAATCAAACTCACATTTCATTATAAAACCAGCAAAGGGAATAATATTGTTATTATGGATTGGCAACAATACCTTTTTGAAGCTTATCGGCTACTCAACAATACTGAATATTATACTAAATTACCAGCCCAATATACCACCAAACATACCAGCAGATCACAGACTTGTTAGTACAATTATACAATTTACACTATATTACTGAGAAACAAATGGACTATTTTAAACAATTTCAACCTTTACCATGAATATTTTACCTCCTCCCAAAAATACATAAAAATCCGGAAATATGGACATCACCCATCTATTAAAATTAAAGTCATTACACACAAACACAACAGATTTTTTGGACACCACTGTATATGAAGACAGAAAGGCAAATGGCGAATACAAATTAGCTGCTAAAGTTTTCTTTAAACCTACAGACATTCATGCACTTTTACACACTAACAGCCATCACCCAAAACACATTTTTAGGGACTTCATTAAATCGCAATTGACAAGGTTCCACTGCATTTGCTCAGAAAACTCAGATTTTGAGACTGCAGTACATAATTTATTTACAGCTTTACAGCATAGAGGATACACAAAAAGATTTCTCAGATATATTAAATCAAACGTGTAAATGAAAATGGAAAAGAAGATGTAGTTTGGAACAAAATAAACAGAATAAAAGCATACAAAAATATAGAGTAAAAGAAACTTATAGAAAATAGATAAAGAAACATACAAGAGGGAATATCAGAGCGCTTTTTTAAAAAAAAGCTTGAAGCTAGCAAGCAGAGAAGAGGTCAAACGTTTGAGAAAAACAACAGGCATAAGAAAGGATCATTAAGAAAACCATGAGTGTTTGAGACAGACAGGATATCGCTGTTGGTTGTTTTGGGAAGTGTAACGATTTCTGAAATAAATAGCAGCGTTGAGAATAAAGGGACCCAGTGGCGAAGGAGGCATGGCAAGTTTAAGGTGCTACAAGATTCTGAGGCCAGCACGTGCAGGAACGGATGTGTTAGAAAGCTGCTAGTATTTTAAGTGGACAGGATATTGCTGTAAATTAGTTTCTGAGAAAGAGGGAACAAATGGGGTTTTGCAAATGTGGCAATCTTGAACAGGACGGGTATATTTTGGGAAAAAGGAGACGAGTGGTTTTAAAATGTATCACAGCCTCCATCCAGGTGCAGGACAGCGAGGTTTAATTGAAATGTGACATATCTATAAGGGAAATTATGAGACAATGCTGTGTGGTTGAAATGTGCTGGAGAGGCAAATTCAAGAGTATAACGCCTCGAATCACCAGTGGCAAAATCAGAACTCAGAGAACTGACAACCTTAGAGCATTCGGTTCGAGTTTATTCTCAGATCCGATTCGAGTCATCACATCGGTCCATGGGGAACAGAAGAAGCTGGAAAGCCGAAGAATAAGAACAGCCACCAGCTATCAGGACAGAAGAAGAATCGTTAAAGAGAGCTCTTGGAGTCTGATCAGCTAAAAGAGATCTTTAAATACAAAGATTGTTAGGATTTTGTAAAGCCAAATAAAAACAGTTTTATTTTAACTCTAAACCTGAAACAGTGGTTTATTTTAAACCTAAACCTGAAACCGTGGTTTATTTTAAATCGGAACTGAAATAGCTTTTTACCCAAAAGACTCACCAAGACATTCTCAACAGCTCCACACCCTTAAGGGACATTGAGTGGTAAGTGAGTTAAAATTCTTCCTTGTAGGTTTGGCATCCTATAATAACTTGAAAAAGAGTTTGAAATAGGTTAGTTCCCACCTGGTATCAGCAAGGGAGTCTAAGAGATAGAAGACCTGAGAGTGGCCAACTAGTTAAGAAGTTATAGGATATAGTAATTCAGAAAAGATTAATATATTTTTCTTAGCGAAAGTTGAGCACAAGAATACAGGTTCCAGCACCGAACCCCGATGCACATCACTAGTCACCAGCTGCCATCCTGAAGAAGACCCCTTTATCCCCACTCTCTGCCTTCTGCCAGTCAGCCAATCCTCGATCCATGCCAGGATCTTAGACTTAACAGCATGGGCTCTTAATTTATCTAAGTCTCCTATGCGGCACCTTGTCAAAGACCTTCTGGAAACCCAAATGGATCACATCCACTGGCTCTCCTTTGTCTAACTTCCCTTATACCTCCTGAAGGAATTCTAACAGATTTGGCAGGCATGACCTCCCCTTGACGAAGCCATGCTGACTCAGTTTTATTTTGCCATGCACTTCCAAGAACTCCGTAATCTTATCCTTAATAATGGACTCTAAACTCTTATCAACAACCAAAGTCAGACTAATCGGTCTATAATTTCCCATCTTCTACCTCCTTCCCTTCTTAAACTGGAGTGTTACATTAGCCATTTCCCTGTTCTCTGGGGCCCCTTGACTCCAGTGATCCCTGAAGCATCACCACCTATGGCTCCACAACCTCTGCAGTTATCTCCTTCGGTACCCTGGGGTGTGGTCCATCCGGTCTGGGCGATTTATCCACCTTCAGGCCTTTCAGCTTCCCCAGCACCTTCTCCTTAGTGATGGTGACTACATTAACCTCTGCCCCCGACTTTCTTTCCTCCACTCCCAGTTTTCTCTTTCCCTCTCCTCTGTTGGATCGCCCTCCTTGCCTCTAGATTTGGAGCATCTTGTGAAGGCACTGCTGGAAGCACTGCTCCAGTGCTTTTGAGATGCCTGCTCCAGGTTTTTCAAGTTTCTGAAGCCTTTAGCAGGTAGAAAGAGTGCGGGATAGCCAACAGCTCATGGAAAGCAATGGCATGCACGGTTTCACAAGCGCTGCCAACACAATTGATGGCCTAAGCAGTCAATGACCCACCCCACTGAGAGCAAAGTGTGGAGGGGAACTCATCAAGGACAGAGGGTCAATCAAAGCTCACTGGAGGGAACATTCTGAAGAACCCCTCGACTGAGACTCTGTCTCTGGCTTTAACGTCCTCAAGTCCATTCCCCAGTATCCTGTCCGGCTTAGTCCCCATGGTACATCTGGAGCAGAGTGAAAAAGCCATTCGACAGCTCAAAAACAACACGGCCTCTGGAGCAGAATGAATCCCTGCTGAAATTCTGAAGCATGGCGGGGTTACACTCCTGGCATAGCTACACAATCTCATATTCCTCAGAACATAGAACAGTACAGCACAGAACAGGCCCTTCAGCCCTCAATGTTGTGCCGAGCAATGATCACCCTACTCAAATCCACAAATCTACCCTATACCCGTAACCCAACAACCCCCCCCCCCCCCCTTAACCTTACTTTTTAGGACACTACGGGCAATTTAGCATGGCCAATCCACCTAACCCGCACATCTTTGGACTGTGGGAGGAAACCGGAGCACCCGGAGGAAACCCACGCACACACGGGGAGGACGTGCAGACTCCGCACAGACAGTGACCCAGCCGGGAATCGAACCTGGGACCCTGGAGCTGTGAAGCAATTGTGCTAACCACTATGCTACCGTGCTGCCCATCTGGGAAGATTGATGCATGCCGGGGGATCTCAGAGACACTGTGACTATATTGAAGTCAGTCAAGTCAGATTGCGGTAATTACACAAGGGGACTCCCTGCTGTCTGCCACAGAGACGATCATTGCCAGGATCCTCCTCAATGATCTCTTAGTGGCAAAGAGTCACAGTCAGGGTTTCTCCCTTCGCGAGGCATCAAAGACATTCTACACTACGTGCCAAACTCAAACAAAATGCAAGGAACAGCACCAATCACAGTCTTTTCTTTTTTTTAAATAAATTGCGAGTACCCAATTATTCTTTTTTCCAATTGAGGGTCAATGTAGTGTGGCCAATCCACCTAACCTGCACATCTTTGGGTTGTGGGGGTGAAACGCACGCAGACACGGGGAGAATGTGCAAACTCCATACAGACAGTGACTCAAGGCCAGGATTCGAACCCGGGTCCTCAGTGCCGCAGTCCCAGTGCTAACCACTGCGCCACATGCCACCCCTCACAGGTCTTTTCTGACTTAACAAAAACACTTCACACTGTCAGTGATCTTATATTCAGCATGTTCCTCAAATTTGGCTGTCCTCAGAACTTGGCCACAATCCTCCACCTGCACAACGATGACACACAAGCCATGATCCTCATCAATGGAAACACCCCAGACCCTATCTCAGTGAAGACTGGGATCAGACAAGGCTGTGTCACTGCACCAACCCTCTTCCCTTTCACGGTAGCACAGTGGTCAGCACTGTTGCTTCACAGCACCAGGGACCTGGAGTTCGATTCCCACTCGGGTCACTGTCTGTGCGGAGTCTGTACATTCTCCCCAGGTCTGTGTGGGGCTCCCACAAGTCCCTAAAGATGTGAGGTGAATTGTTAGGTGAATTGGACATTCTGAATTTCGCTCAATTTAGAGGCGCTCGGAGTGTGGCAACTCAGGAATTTTCACAGTAACTTTATTGCATTGCAACATAGAAGATACATAGAAGATAGCAGCAGGAGGAGGCCTTTTGGCCCTTGGAGCCTGCAAGGCTACTTAATGTTAGTCTACTTGTGACACTGACTCACCTCCAGCAAATTACCCACGGATGTGGAGATAATCGACAGGACAGGAAACCGACACCACCTTCAAAACAAAACCAGATTCAGTTCAACCTCAGACATCAAGCTCCAGTCTGTTAAATCCATCCATCTGCCTTGATTCTATAATCTCATTTTCCTCATCTGGGAAGAATGATGCATGCCGGGGATCTCAGAGACACTGTGACTATATTCAAGAAGAGACAAGTCAGATTGTGGTAATTACACAGGCGACTCCCTGCTGTCTGCCACAGAGACGATCATTGCCAGGATCCTCCTCAATGATCTCCTCTTAGTGGCCAAAGAGCTCCTTCCAGAGTCACATTTAGGTTTTCTCCCTCCATGAGACACCAAAGACATGATCTACACTACGTGACAAACCAAAGCAAAATACAAGGAACATCACGAATCACAGGTCTTTTCTGACCTCACAAAAACACTTCACTGTCAAACTGATGTTTAATTCAAATTTGGCCGTCCTCAGAACTTGGCCACCATCCTCCGCCTACACGACGATGACACACAAGCCATGTTCCTCATCAATGGAAACACCCTAGACACTATCTCAGTGAAGACTGGGATCAGCCACGCCTGTGTCACTATACCAGCCCTCTTCCCCTTCATGGTAGCACAGTGGTTAGCACTGGTGCTTCACAGCACCAGGGACCTGGGTTTGATTCCCACTTGGGTCACTGTGCGGAGTCTGCACATTCTCCCAGTGTCTGCGTGGGTCTCCCAAAAGTTCCGAACGACGCACGGAGAATTGTTAGGTGAATTGGACATTCTGAATATTCCCTCAATTTACCCAAACAGGTGCCGGAGTGTGGCAACTAGGGGATTTTCACAGTAACTTCATTGCAATGATACACAGAAGATACATAGAGGATAGCAGCAGGAAGAGGCCTATTGGCCCTTCAAGCCTGCAAGGTTACTTAATGTATGCCTACTTGTGACACTAATAAAGATTATTATCTTACCTCCAGCAAATTACCCACAGGTGTGGAGATATTCGACAGAACAGGAAACCAACACCACCTTCAAAACAAAACCAGAATCAGTTCAACCTCAGACATTAAACTCCAGTTTGCAGATGTCTGATCTGCTTGTTCAATCCATCCATCTCCCTTGATTCTATAACCATTAATACTCTTGTCTCACAAACTTCTATCAAACTCAGTTTTTTATAGTTTCTAATGACAGAATATGAATAGAATTGCAGATTTCACTATATTTTCTTAAAAGTGATTTCTGACATTGCTCCTTAACAGCCCAGTCTCAGCTAAACAAATAAATATAACTGATTTGGTCATTTAAATGGTGACAATTATTTTACTCTGAACTGGTAATGCAACACAATTTCAAAACCATAATAATAATTTGAGTAAAGTGAAGTGAAAACAGAAAGTTGTGGAAATGTGAAGTGAAAACAGAAAGTTGTGCAAATCCTCAGCAGGTTTGGTAGCTTCTGTGAAGAGCGAGAAAGAGAGTTAACATTTCCAATGCAATCTGATTCATCTTCAGAACTGAGAGTTTGCAGCACTGTGATTCCATTTGACAGACATACTGAATGTGAACTTTGTGGTTCTTACAGATATCTGGCTGTAAATCTGATTTCAGACCTTCCTCTGAACACTTTGCAACCTCAGCTCATTGTTCTTCACTAAAGACCCGGATAGAAAATCCCGCCACAAGATGGCGACGGCCGCCAGGTGACCCAAAAACCCGTCAGGAGGAAGCTCCGCCCACCCCCTCTAACTATACAAACATGGCTGCCTCAACGCTCCGCGCCAGGAACAAAAGACTCGAACTCCATTCCCAAGATGGCGGTGGTCGCCGGGTGACCCGGGAGCGGTTACCGGAGCGGAAACCCCGCCTACTTTCTCTTCCCATACCAAAATGGCCGTTCCATCACTCTGCTCCACAAAAGACCCGAGTTCCATTCCCAAGATGGTGGCTGTCACCGGTTGCCCCGGGGCCTGTCACCCGGCAGGAAGATCCGCCCACTCTCTCATCCCTAACCAAGATGGCCGCCGCAGCGCTCCGCTCCAAGGACAAAAGACGCGACTTCCTTTCCCAAGAGGGCGTCCGGTTGCCGTAGAAAATCAACACCCGAACTACCGTCTTCCTATTGGTCGGCACTTGCCGTCAATCACTCCCCAGCCATTGTGAGCTGGAGCATGCGCAGTGCAGGTATGAAGCTGGACTCAGGCGGGTGAGTGGAGGCCCCAAACAAGACCCATTGGTTTTATTGTCAGTCTGCAGACAGGAGCTGGAGAACTGAACCCAGGCAGAGGAGAGGGAGGGAGAAAACTGGGAGTGGAGGAAAGAAATGGTGCACATGGGTTTGGATTTCAGCCCAGGGAGGAGGGAGAGTGTGTGGGACGGGGATTTACAGCTTTGGGGGAACAAGAGAGGAAAAAATGTTCCAGAGAAACTAGAATTGTCTGTTCAGAATTTATATCCTGGACTGATGGTGATGGCTTTTATAAACTCCTTTTACAGGGGGTTAGAAGCGGAAGATTGGCTGACAGAAAACTCAAACCAAACATCAAGATCTGACAGAGTCACTCAATTCTTTCGAACCTGAATATCACAGTCTTTGAATGTGGAAGGAGTAATGTTTGTCTGTTCAGTTTGTGGGAAAAGATTTTAAACATCAGTGTGATTGGAAAAGCACAGAGACGCACATACATAGTAAGTGTTCCATGAACTGACCGTGGAAAGAGCTTTCACCAGTTACATAGTCAGCAAAACCATCACACCATTCACAGTGGGGCGAAACCGTCCATGTGTTGTGTGTCTGGACAAGAGTTCAACTTGTCATTCAACCTGGAGAGACACAAGGACACCGGCACCATGGAGAAACCGTGGCAATGTGGGGACTGTTGGAAGGGATTCAGTTACCCTTCTGAACTGGAAATGCATCGGCGCAGTCACACTGGGGAGAGGCCATTCACCTGCTCCACCTGTGGGAAGGGATTCACTCGGTCATCCAGTCTGCTGACACACCAGTATGTTCACACAGAACAGACACCTTTCAAATGTTCTGAATGTGAGAAGAGATTTAAAAGCAAAAAGTATCTGTTGAGACACCAACACATTCACAGTGAGGAGAAGCCATTCCTCTGCTCCTTGTGTGGAAAGGGATTCACTGCTGCATCTAACTTGCAGAAACACCAGCGAGTTCACACTGATAAAAGACCTTTTAAATGTCCAGACTGTGGAAAGTGCTTTAAAACTTCCGGGGAAGTGACCTGTCATCAACGTGTTCACACTGACGAGAGACCATTCAGGTGTTCTCACTGCGGGACTGGCTTCAGGCGATCATCTGAACTTACTGTACATCAGCGAATTCACACTGGGGAGAGACCGTTCACCTGCTCTGTGTGTGGGAAGGGATTCATTCAGTCATATCACCTACTGAAACACCAACAAATTCACTCTGACCTAAAATCTTTTAAATGTTTTGATTGTGAGCAGAGCTTTAAAAGCAGCAATGGTCTAGTAATGCATCAGCGAATTCACACTGGGGAGAGACCATTCAGCTGCTCTGTGTGTGGGAAGGGCTTCACTCAGTCATACAACCTGCTGAAACACCAACGAATTTACTGTGATATAAAACCTTTACAATGTTTTGCCTGTGAGCAGAGCTTTAAATGCAGCAATGGGCTGATGATACACCAGCGAGTTCACGCTGGAGAGAGAACGTTCACCTGCCCCAAGTGTGGGAATGGATTCACTGACTGAATCACCAGCGACTTGATGAGTGTCTGCAGGGATTGGATTCGGATGTTTTTCCTGCTGTCAATCAGATACAGGACTGAATGTGTGGGTTAACCCTGAGGTGTGTAAGAAACGTGCCGCAGTCGCTCTCTTCCATGGTTCAGAGCTCCTAGATACAGACAGAAGGCTCCTTTACAACTGTGTTTAGAGGCAACAAGATTAATGATGAATGCTGGAAACTTCAGATTTTAGTCCGGGAGTCAGAGTTTACCCAAAAAGGGGGTCCATGTCTTGATAATTTTGAAGAGTTTATGAAAAACAACAGGTTAGATGCGGTACACCAGCTAAATCGGCAGAAAATACATGTGACCCATAACAGTTGTAAGGCTCCTTCCTGTTTATTGCCTTATTTTCACTATCTTTTATTTTGCCGTTATTATTTTTGATCCACGGATGATTAATGGACATGTCTTTAAATCAAGCAGGATTAATGGACATGTATCTTTACGTCAAGCAGGATTAATGGACACGTATCTTTACGTCAAGCAGGATTAATGGACAAGTGTCTTTAAGTTAAGCGGTAGGATTCAGAAGTTACTGGAGAGAATACTAGTTCCTGCTGGTTTGAATGCTGATCTCCTGGGCTGGAAGTGTCAGCCTCCTCGGAATGGATTACTGATCCCGGATCAGGAGGATGGTGATCTCCGGGGCTGGAAGTGACAGTCTCCTCAGAATGGATTACTGATCCCGGATCAGGGGGATGGTGATCTCCGGGGCTGGAAGTGACAGTCTCCTCGGAATGGATTACTGATCCCGGATCAGGGGGATGGTGATCTCCGGGGCTGGAAGTGACAGTCTCCTCGGAATGGATTACTGATCCCGGATCAGGGGGATGGTGATATCCGGGGCTGGAAGTGACAGTCTCCTCGGAATGGATTACTGATCCCGGATCAGGGGGATGGTGATCTCCGGGGCTGGAGGTGACAGTCTCCTCGGAATGGATTACTGATCCCAGATCAGGATGGTGGTGATATCCGGGGCTGGAAGTGACTATCTCCTTGGAATAATTTACTGATCCCGGGTCAGGCGGCTGCAGATTTCCATGGTTGGGGGTTCTGATCATTTATTTAACTATCTATTTATCACTGAGTGTCTTTAAGACAGAGATAGATAGGTTTTTGTTAATAAAGGGATCAGGGGTTATGGGGAGAAGACAGGAGAATAGGAATGAGAAAAATATAAGCCATGACTGAATGGCGGAGCAAACCTGATGGGCTGAATGGCCAAATTCAGTGTTCTTCAAACATTTTTTCCGGGACCCATTTTTACCAACCGGCCAACCTTCAGGACCCAACCCAGCCGACCTTCGCGACCCGCGCTGGCCGACCTGCGCGACCCACCATTTTCTCTTACCTTGTTTGCTGCTGACAAAAATGGAGGAAATGGTTTTGGGTCCCTTTGGCCCTCGTACACGTTCCTCCAATGGAACCTGTTGGATGAAGGTGAAGCCTTCTGGTGTTGGAAAGAATGGAGTCTCCATCTGTCCAAAGTTTTGAATTTTTTTCCTGTAAAGTTTTATCAAATAAAACTGCTTCAAGAAGACCACCATCATACCGGTACCAAAGAAGAACCAGGCAACATGCCTCAATGACTACCCTCCGGTGGCCCTGACTTCAGTCGTAATGAAGTGCTTCGAGAGGCTGATCATGAAGCGCATCACCTCCATACTTCCAGAACGCCTTGATCCACTGCAATTCGCGTATCGCCGCAACCGGTCCACATCAGATGGCATTTCCCTGGCCCTACACTCATCCCTAGAGCATCTCAACAACAAGGACTCCTACATCAGACTCCTATTTATTGACGACAACTCCGCCTTCAACACCATAATCCCAGCCAAGCTCATATCAAAGCTCCAAAACCTGTGACTTGGCTCTCCACTCTGCAACTGGATCCTCGATTTTTCTGACCAACAGACCACAGTCAGTAAGAATGAACAACAACACCTCGTCCACAATAGTCCTCAATACTGGTGCCCCGCAAGGCTGCGTATTTAGCCCCCGACTCTACTCCCTGTACACACACGACTGCGTGGCAAAACTTGGTTCCAACTCTATCTACAAGTTTGCTGACGTTACGACCATAGTGGGCCGGATCTCGAATAACGACGAGTCAGAATACAGGAGGGAGATAGAGAACATAGTGGAGTGGTGTAACGGCAATAGACTGTCCATCAATGCCAGCAGTACTAAAGAGGTGGTAATTGACTTCAGGAAGCAAAGTACTATACACACCCATGTCAGTATCAACGGGGCTGAGGTGGAGATGGTTAGCAGTTTCAAATTCCAAGGGGTGCACATCTCCAAAAATCTGTCCTGGTCCACTCACGCAACGCTACCACCAAGAAAGCACAACAGCGCCTATACTTCCTCAGGAAACTAAGGAAATTCAGCATGTCCACATTAACCCTTGCCAACTTTTACAGATGCATCATAGAAAGCATCCTATCTGGCTGCATCACAGCCTGGTATGGCAACTGCTCAGCCCAGGACTGCAAGGAACTTCAGAGAGTCGTGAATACCGCCCAGTCCATCACACAAACCCACCTCCCATCCATTGACTCCATCTACACCTCCCGCTGCCTGGGGAAAGCGGGCAGCATAATCAAAGATCCCTCCCACCCGGCTTACTCACTCTTCTAACTTCTTCCATTGGGCCGGAAATACAGAAGTCTGAGAACACGCATGAACAGACTCAAAAACAGCTTCTTCCCCACTATCACCAGACTCCTAAATGACCATCTTATGTACTGACCTTATTAACACTACACCCTGTATGCTTCATCCAATGCCGGTGCTTATGTAGTTACATTGTATATCTTGTGTTGCCCTATTATGTATTTTCTTTTATTCCCTTTTCTTCCCATGTACTTAATGATCTGTTGAGCTGCTCGTAGAAAAATACTTTCACTGTACCTCGGTACACGTGACAATAAACAAACCCAAATCCAAACCCCCCCCGAATTTGTAAAAAAAAAATGAATAAATTAAAAAAAAATTAAATGAATAAAATAAATGAATAAAAACCACTTCAGAACTTGTAACTGTTCAGAACTGTTTTTTAAAAAAACATGTTCGTGGCCGCTTGCTGCCGCCGTTATGAAAAGCCGACTGCTGCGTGGGGATTTGCGCGATCAGGAGCGCCGCGGACAACGGCTCCAGACACCCGACCTTGACCCACCAGTGGGTCGCGTCCCCGACTTTGAAGAACACTGACCTAATTCTGCTCCTATATCTTATGGTAATTTTGTGGCTCTTGCTGGCTAGTATCTGTGTTCAACCTTTACTCAGCTGTAGGTTTACATATGGGTCCTCAGATCCTCCTCACCCTCTCACATTTATCTTGTTTCAGGTTCTGTGCTCGAGACAAGTCCTTGGCAGAGAAAGCAGGACTGTCCTGTGTTTGTCAACCCAGGAAGCTTTCTTCACAAGAGAGAGGGAACTATTCCGAACAGAGGCAATACATTTAAGATTTTATACGGTTCTTGGACAAGGACGTGTTACAGATCTTCCAACCTGGAGAAGGGAATATCCTTACTAACTTCTCACAACTGATTTCTGACTAACCCAGCTATTTCTAAGCTGTGAGCTTGTTTTCCTAATTTCTTGATTATAAACTGTAGATAACAAACTAAAGCCAGCAGAATGATCACAATCAGCAACACAAACCCTTGAGCTGTCATCACAAATACAAGTCAAACATTTCCAGTAAAATGTGATAACCATCTACTCAGATTCATCCTCCCCACCTGCAGGTCATCCCTCACAATTCTAAATTATTGACATGCCGCAAATACAACATAAAATATGTTGTAAATATCTCAGCAGGGATAGATAATTGAATCCTTTACCACAGTCCTCACATTTCCACAGTTTCTCCAGAGAGCCAGAGATAGTTACAGCAATGTCCATACACAGAACACATTTAATATTTTTCCACACTGTCACTGGTGCACTGAGAAACCATCGACGCATTCACACTGGGGAGAAGCCGTTCATTTGCTCAGTGTGTGGGAAGGGGTTTACTCAATTAGCAGGCCTCGCATTGGCTGTGTACGTGGTGAAAACTATTTCAACAGTCAGTTTACTGAAACATTCTCATTCTGGTGTGTGTGTCTCTTGGTGTTTTTCCAGTCACACGAGTTTGAAAGCTTTTCCCAGACAGAAAGGCAATAAATGTATTTTTCTAGATTCAGAGGTCCGTGATATTCAGATTCTGATTAATTGAGTTCCTGTGTCAGATCTTGATGTGATGTATTGGTTTGAGTTTCCCATCTGCAAATCCTTCCCAGTAAATATCCTGTAAAAGGAGTTTACAAGAGTACCCAGTGTCAGTCCAGGATAGAAATTTTGAACAGACAATTCCAGTTTCTCTTGAACATTTTCCCCTCTCGTTCCCCCAGAACTGTGAATCCCCGTCCCACACACTCTCCCTCTTCATTGGGCTGAAATCCAAAAATGCTTTGGCGAATTGTTTCCGGATCCTTTTAACGATCTGGAGATAAATTCACTCATGATTTGTCACAGACATGAATCTGAATCACCCTGACTGAGCAGACACAGTAACAGACGTTAACCTTGTGTCCAGAACTGACTCTGGAGATTTTCTCAGTGACCCTCAGTCACCATCATTGAGATTAACTTTAAATTCCAGATTTTATTAATTGAATGGATTGTAGCCGATGTCCCCAGAACATTTTCCTGTCTCTCTGGGTGACTAATGCAGTGACATTGTCACTGGGTCAGTGTCTCCCCCCTGGTCTCTATGAGGTTGTTTGTGGAGAAAAGCCGGAAGTGACGGAAAGTCACTGACTTCTCACTTGGTCTCTCACAATGTCCAGGGAATGATTGACGGCATCTCCGGGCCAATAGGGAAAGTGGAGGCGGGACTCGTGGACCGAGCGGGAGTGACTGGTCCGCCAACCAATCCGAGTGAGCGAGGGCCGGGCTGGGCTCGGTCGTGTGAGGCATGCGCAGTTAGAGGCATGCGCAGTGATTAATGGCGGCGCAGAGACGGTTCTTTCTCGGTTCGATAATCCGCAGAGGTGGGTATGGCGGAACCGGGGGGAGCTATAGATCAGGGGTGGTAGGAGAAGGTTTGTAAACATGTTATATGAACCACAAACCCATAAAAAACAACCTACCGATATCCGGGATGGTCCCCCCGCCCTTTGCACAGAGCAGGCCGCAGCTTTCCTCAAATGCAAACCTGGGTTAATGTCCGCCATCTTTGTCGGGGGCACTGGTAGCAGGGTGGAGCATGCGCAATGCGGAATCGCCATCTTTGTTAGGGGCAATCGTTTTTTAAATTACCCAGTAACAGAACAAATTGACCATTAAACTGCTTCATTTTTCCACCTCCAATTTCTTATCCATGACGCCGAACAACGATATCAGGTCAATGAGAATCATTTGTATTCATATTGTGTCTTTAACAGAAAAAATCTGTCTATAAAATCAAAAGGAAAAGATGATGGTTTCTCCAGCAGATAAACTGAGACTAAAGTGGAGCCGGGCTCTGTAACTGAGGGGGAAATAGGTGGTCTTGGAAATGATGTGGATATGTGGTCAAAAGCTGTCCTACAGCCTCAGACAGTTAACAAGTAGAGGGATGGAGTTAGTGGTTCGAGAGTGAAGTTTGTGGTGGTGACTGGAGAGAATGGCTTCAGCCTTCCCAATGTTTAAAGCCAGAAATTTCTGCTTCTGCAGCACTTGATGTCAGACAAGCCAGGACAGTGTGTGTAAATTGGAGATGAACGAGGAGGTGATGATCTTCACTTGCACCTACTGTCCGAGTCCATCCAAGCAGCGAAGGTTGATGGGTTAAAAAATTCTGTCAGAGTTCTGGTCAAGCTGTAGATGTAGAAAATCCCTCTTTCACCCTCTGTTTCTTGCACCCCTCTCTCTCTCTCTCTCTGTCTCCCTCTCATCCCCTCTCATCGATGCTAGATTATGTGTAATCCCAGATTGGGTGCTAGGATCCATTCCGTAAATAACAGTAGTAAACCAGCCTGATTTTTATGACAATCCAGTAATTTTCACAGTCACTTTCCTCGTGCCGACCTCACAAATTACCAGATTCATTCAGCAGAATTTTACAGCTTGCCTTTGTGTTTCTGTGGGCTCTCTCTCACTTCCTTTTTTCATTTTTGAAATCTATATCACAGAATATTAGAAAGGGGAGGATTTGCAGTCGGGAAACTGAAACTAAAGATCACATCAGGATCTCATGGACGCGCCCAATCTATTGTAACCTGAATATCATCGGATTTTGAAGATGGAAGAAAAAAGCAGCATTCACAGTGAGGAGAAACCGTACACATGTTCTGTGTGTGGACGAGGGTTCAAGCGATCATCTGGTCTGTCAAAACACAAATGTAGTCATGATGGGGAGAAGCCGTGGAAATGTGGGGATTGTGGGAAAGGATTCAGTTACCCATCAGAGCTGGAAATTCATCAGCGTGGTCACACTGGGGAGAGGCCATTCACCTGCTCGGACTGTGGGAGGGGATTTACTAAGTCATCCATCCTGCTGACACACCAGCGCACACACAGTGGGGAGAAGCCATTCACCTGCTCTGACTGTGGGAAGAGATTCACTCAGTCATCCACTCTGCTGAAACATCAGCGAATACACACTGGGGAGAAACCATTCACCTGTTCTGTGTGTGGCATGGGATTCACTCAGTCATCCACCTTGCTGACACACCAGCGAATACACACCAGGGAGAAGCCATTTACCTGCTCTGATTGTGGGAAGAGATTCGCTCACCAATCCACCCTGCTGACGCACCAGCAGGTTCACACTAAACAGAGACCATTCATCTGCTTCGAGTGTGGGAAGGGATTTATTAATTCATCGCACCTGATGATACACCAAAGAGTTCACACTGACGAGAGACCTTTTAAATGTCTGGACTGCGGGAAGTGTTTTAAAACTTCGCAGGAACTGGTCTCCCATCAACAGGTTCACACTGATGAGAAACCGTTCAGGTGCTCTCACTGCGGGACTGGGTTCAGACGATCATCTCACCTCACTGTACACCAGCGCACTCACACAGGAGAGACACCGTACGCCTGCTCCAAGTGTGGAAAGAGGTTCACTCAGTCATCCGCTCTGCTAAGGCATCAGCGAATTCACACGGAGAGAGATCGTTCATCTGCTCTGATTGTGGGAAGAGATTCATTCAATCATCCAACCTACTGACACACCAACAAGTTCACACTGCAGAGAGACAGTTTACCTATTCCTAGTGTGGGAAGGGATTTACTCGTCATCCGCACTGCTGAGACACCAGTGAGTTCACTGGTAACTACAATGATTGGATTTCGTTGTTACTCACATTGAGAATGAGCCCTGTTCATTGAGGTCTGTTTCTGCAGATGTTAATACACTTCAGACCAGTCATAAAGACTAATATTCTGGACAAAAATAAATTATGCCATCTTTATGTTAAACATGCTGCGTCGGGTATTTTTAATATCTGAAGGGTTCTCCTTTTGAACGGCTCTAACCCTCCGATCTCCTCCATCCTCGCCAATAACAAGTGTGAGGAGCTGATGGAGCTTCTTTCTCACTGAGATTGAGACAATCTGATCAGCTGCCTCTGCTGCTTCCTCCCTCTCACAAACCCACTGGACCAAACTGGCTCTGAAGCTCCCCCTTGTCCAAGATCTGAACTCACATCTTTCTCCAGTTTCTCTCCTGTCCCCCATCAAACCCTCCCATTGCTCATCCTGTCCATGAGACCTGCCTCTATCAAACCCTCTCATTGCTCATCCTGTCCATGCGACCTGCCCAAACCCTCTCATTGCCCATCCTGTCCATGAGACCTGCCTCTATCAAACCCTCTCATTGCTCATCCTGTCCATGAGACCTGCCCAAACCCTCTCATTGCCCATCCTGTCCATGAGACCTGCCCAAACCCTCTCATTGCCCATCCTGTCCATGAGACCTGCCCAAACCCTCTCATTGCTCATCCTGTCCATGCGACCTGCCCAAACCCTCTCATTGCCCATCCTGTCCATGAGATCTGCCCAAACCCTCTCATTGCCCATCCTGTCCATGAGATCTGCCCAAACCCTCTCATTGCCCATCCTGTCCATGAGATCTGCCCAAACCCTCTCATTGCCCATCCTGTCCATGCGACCTGCCCAAACCCTCTCATTGCCCATCCTGTCCATGAGATCTGCCCAAACCCTCTCATTGCCCATCCTGTCCATGAGATCTGCCCAAACCCTCTCATTGCCCATCCTGTCCATGAGACCTGCCGCTATCAAACCCTCTCATTGTCCATCCTGTCCATGAGACCTGCCCAAACCCTCTCATTGCTCATCCTGTCCATGAGATCTGCCCAAACCCTCTCATTGCCCATCCTGTCCATGAGACCTGCCTCTATCAAACCCTCTCATTGCCCATCCTGTCCATGAGACCTGCCCAAACCCTCTCATTGCCCATCCTGTCCATGAGATCTGCCCAAACCCTCTCATTGCCCATCCTGCCCATGAGACCTGCCCAAACCCTCTCATTGTCCATCCTGTCTATGAGACCTGCCTCTATCAAACCCTCTCATTGCCCATCCTGTCCATGAGACCTGCCTCTATCAAACCCTCTCATTGCCCATCCTGTCCATGAGACCTGCCCAAACCCTCTCATTGCTCATCCTGACCATGAGACCTGCCCAAACCCTCTCATTGCTCATCCTGACCATGAGACCTACCCAAACCCTCTCATTGCTCATCCTGTCCATGAGACCTGCCCAAACCCTCTCATTGCCCATCCTGTCCATGAGACCTGCCCAAACCCTCCCATTGTCCATCCTGTCCATGAGACCTGCCGCTATCAAACCCTCTCATTGTCCATCCTGCCCATGAGACCTGCCGCTATCAAACCCTCTCATTGCCCATCCTGTCCATGAGACCTGCCCAAACCCTCTCATTGCCCATCCTGTCCATGAGACCTGCCCAAACCTTCTCATTGCTCATCCTGTCCATGAGACCTGCCCAAACCCTCTCATTGCCCATCCTGTCCATGAGACCTGCCGCTATCAAACCCTCTCATTGCTCATCCTGTCCATGAGACCTGCCCAAACCCTCTCATTGCTCATCCTGCCCATGAGACCTGCCGCTATCAAACCCTCTCATTGCTCATCCTGTCCATGAGACCTGCCTCTATCAAACCCTCTCATTGCTCATCCTGTCCATGAGACCTGCCACTATTTCCCTTTGCCCTGATCACCTGACTCCCCACGTTATCTGATATCGTTAATGGTTCTGTCCCTTCCAGCGTTAAATTCACTCGCATCATCCAACCTAAAAACAAAACCCTTGATCCGATCATCCTGGCAACCTACTGCTCCATCTCCAATCTCCCTTTCCTTTCCCAAAGTCCGTGCACTCGGTGTTCCCCAAGGATCTATCCTCGGCCCTTCCTATTTCCCATCTACCCGCTGCCACTGGGTGACATCATCCAAAAGCACCGTGTTAGTTTTCACATGGACACTGACAACACCCAGCTCTACCTCACCCCATCCCTCTCCATTCCGCCACCGTCACTAAATTATCAAACTGCAGCCAGTTTGCGCACAATAAGATTCCGCAAACAGCAATCAGATCAGTGACCCATTAATCCAGTTGTTCGGAAACAAAAAGTAATTTTATGAGATATATATTTGTATTAGAAATAAGGAATTGTATTAGAAATATCAGAAATAAGGTATAATTTTAGGTGGGTTGAATTTCATATTTCTGTGCCTGGAACGAACCTAAAGTTAAACTCATGCTGGAAAAGGGTGTTTGTGTGAATGGGGGTTGGTTAAGTTCCAATTATGTTTCTATTGTGAAAGAGAGAGCTATGGGGTGAAGAATAAATACAGTTGCTTAGCAACTAGAACCCCTGGTAAGGAAAAAAGTTTTCCTTTGTTCTTTAGTTTCAGTTGAAAGCAAAAACAGTTTGATAGGAAGATAGAGATGGAACATCTCTCTCAGCTTTGCTGTCTTTCATTGTCTGAAAGTCACACAATAGAGTAATGGTTAAGAAAGCCAGTGACAGAAATCTCAAGGACAGTTACTTAAGGAAACCAGAGAAATGAAAACGTATTTCCAGGTAGCCTGAAGTTATCGGAACTGTTGAAGAAAATAATAGTCAGCACTTCGAGTTTTTTGCGAAAGGTCCTTTATTTAACACGAAGTTCGTGGGGGGATTAGATAGACCAAAGTCATTCCGAATGTCCCCCCTCTACAGAGGTAAGGTAAGCAATTTATATGTTACAGTAAGGAATATCTCGGACAAAATGCATTCTTTAGATAAGCAGAAGGACAGAAAAAACGAGCAGGCCTTGAGTTCCTCGCCTAAGAAAAATAATAATTGTCTTCTGTCATCAAAACAGTGTGCAGCTGTGTGCTTATTTACATTGTATGGCCTTCTGACTGTTTCATACAGAACCTTTTGACTAAAAAATAAGGCAAAAGATCCATCATGCTTTGCCAAGTGCCTATTTCCATGAAATATAGTCAAGCAGCTGGTTAAAATGATACAGAGTATTCAGGCAGCTAATCTGCCAACTAAAGTCCCTTCTACAGGAACAAAAAGGAACTGGGAGCAGAACAGAAGTCACAGAACTGTAAAGGAACTGGCTACTGCAATGTCAGAAAGACACGTTAAATGGTTCTAAGGGTTGTGATATCTTACTGCAGTTTGTGAGACATTAATTGAAATAATTGTGGAGTAATTAGTGACTGGATGTCGAGGTTGTATGTGTGTAAAAGCAGACAAGACAAATAAATCCAAAAAGGGTTTGGTGTAAAACCTAGAATTGAGTCACTGATTTAGTGGAGCGGAGGCCCTGTTCAAAAGAGTCCGATGGACAATATGGAGTGGATTTGAGAATGTAAATTGCTAACAGAAAGAATGATAATGACTGAATATTTTAAAAAGAGTGTTTTGGGGATTAGAGTTTGGAAATGTTTACATGACAATCAGCTGGGGAGATTCTGAGGAGACATCCACTGACATTCACTTGGGATTTCTGGGTGGGGGTGTGTATTTGACCACAGGCATCTTGTGTGTGTCAAAGAGACTTTGATGTGTCGATGAGACCATTGTAGCTTCAAATGTACTTTGTCACCCGATTTAATTTTAAAACCTGTGTATACTTGTAAGGAATGGGGGGAGGATAAATGGGGGAGGATATTATAATCCATGTTTTCAAGTTTAATAAATGGCTTTTTAAACTAATTAGCGGTCATCTGACTCTTCTTCCACGTTGGTTTTTTTTAAAAAAGTAAAAGTTACGGTCTTTTGAGCTAGGGTTCCATTCTGGGATCTTACCGCCCAGTTCCACCATCAACTGAGATTGGAACACTTGTGTTTTGGTAATGTCAGTTAAAACATGAATGTTGGTCCCACTGGACCAGGAGATCTCCCCTGTGGACAGTGTGTGGAGCTGCTGAGCTCTCCTGAGCTGAGAGTGGAGCTGATTGAGCTGTCGGGCCTGCAGTGAACCTGGGAGACCCGCTGTCTGGGATCTTTCCTCTTCATTCAGACTCCCAGCTGAAGCTGTTACTGAAAATGAAAATCGCTTATTGTCACGAGTAGGCTTCAATGAAGTTACTGTGAAAAGCCCCTAGTCGCCACATTCCGGCGCCTGTCCGGGGAGGCTGATACGGGAATCGAACCATGCTGCTGGCCTGCTTGGTCTGCTTTAAAAGCCAGCGATTTAGCCCAGTGAGCTAAATCAGCCCCTGCAGTAAAATAGTTAACTTCGGATATCAATCCCAATTAGCACAGGGCTAAATCGCTGGCTTTGAAAGCAAACCAAGTCAGGTCAACAGCACGGTTCAATTCCCGTACCAGCCTCCCCGAACAGGCGCGGGAATGTGGCGACTAGGGGCTTTCCCCAGTTACTTCATTTGAAGCCTACTTGTGACAATAAGCATTTTTCATTTCAATTTAATCTTTGGTTCAAACGCTGCAGATTTAAATCAGCTATAAAAGAGAAAGAAAGTTATTGTGTTAATTTCACACCCTCAGAACATCCCAAAGTGATTGACAGTCAATGATGAATTTTGGAGGGAGGAATGAGGAGAGACAGTATAAACTAAACGGAGTGTGGGGGGAAGGGGGTGATAAATGTACACAATTAGTTGATTAAGCTGTTTAAAAATAAGCTAATGGGGTTCCCCTGTTTATTAATGTAGACACAGAGTACAAATGCAAGGAAGCTATCGTGAATCTTAGTAAATTACTGATTACCCAGCAGCGTGGGAAATTACCCAGGTTACTCGTGACAATAAATTACCCAGGTATAAAAGAGCAGGTCAAACCCAGCCCATTACTGCCCCATCAGTCTTCTCCCAATCATCAGTAAAGTGACGGAGGGGTCATCAACAGTGTTATCAAGTGGAACTTGCTCAGCAACAACCTGCTCTTGGGTCACTGTCTGTGAGGAGTCTGCACGTTGAGTCTCTGTTTCAAGTTATTTGATTTGATTTATTGTCACATGTACCGAATTACAGCGAAAAGTATTTTTCTGCGGCTGAGGGAATGTAGACAGTAGATAAAAAAAAGAATAATCAACAGTGAACATTGACAAATGGTACAGCGACAAACAGTGATTGGTTATACTGCGGAATAAGGCCCAAACAGAGCAAATATATGAGCAAGAGCAGCATAGGGCATCGTGAATAGTGTTCTTACAGGGAACAGATTAGTCTGAGGGAGAGTCATTGAGGAGACTTGTCACTTCTTCCTCACACAAGTCCTGAAATTTGGACATTCTGAGTGGTTTCTGGGAGATTTGAGAGGCTGCTTTCTGCTGAGGGGCCAAGTGCGGAGTGAAAGTGTAGAAGTGGATTTCATTTGGAACTTCGCTGATAGGGTTAATATAACAGTTCTGAAAAGCTCTGTGAAAGAGATGTCAACAGGTCAAGGGATGAAATAAAGGGAGTGTGTCTGACCGGCATCTGTAAAAGCAAAGATGTCAGAAGGTTATGGGATGGAATATAGGGAGTGTGGCATTGGTACTAATTAATGTTCTGACCCGTATCTGTAAAAGCAGAGAGGTCAAAAAGGCAAAGAATGGAATGAATGGGAACCGTTACTTTATTGCAGAGATAACATAATTAAGCTCGTTTGACCAGTTGGAACAAATAAACATTGAAATGTAAGAGGGACTGTCTTTGGAGTGGGTTGAGCCATATGGCCATGGGATACAAAATCCTTTGTATTAATATTGATAGTGACTTGTGCTAATGATTATGTCAAAAATAACCTCCCGACCTCGAAGAATAATTCCATATATGTACATGTTCTGGATCCTTGCCAAATCATAGGTGTATCTAGGAATTTAAAGGGACCACCCCTAAGCTGTAAGATGTATAAAGATACCGTCCTTATTCTGGGATTTTGGCACTTCTCGAAGGTGGTTACCCGACTGCTTAGAGATTTGTCCCGGCCGTAAATAAACGAATATTCGTTACTGACGTGTTCGAGTGTTTTACTTCTGGACTGACAATCAGATACGTGAAAGCGCAATTCACATTTGGTGGCCCGTACGGGGATCTCCAGAGGGGTCTGCGCAACTAACCGGCGTAATTGACTGAGCTCGTTCAAAGTAGAGGACGAATTTGGCCCCCAACGTGAGTAAAAATTTCTTTTCCACCTTGGTATTCGCCTACTACTAGTTTGATCGTTGCTCAGCCTTGCCGTTGGTTGTCAAGAAGCCTCTGCGAGATCCAGGTCAGTCCAGCGAACCCGTTTTAAAGAGGGTAAGTGAGTGAACCCTGTGGTTATCGTCTCTAGGGGCAGCCTGGGACTGCCGCCGTGATTCCAGGCAGCGTTCGCTGGAGTTACGGGCGGGGTTGCCAGGACTGCTAGGGGCAGCCTGAGGAGCCGCCGTGATTCCAGGCAGCGTTCGCTGGAGTTACGGGCGGGGTTCTCAGGATTGCTAGGGGACGGTTAACGGGCTGTGGGCAGCCTGGGACTGCCGCCGTGATTCCAGGCAGCGTTCGCTGGAGTTACGGGCGGGGTTGCCAGGATTGCTAGGGGCAGCCTGAGGAGCCGCCGTGATTCCAGGCAGCGTTCGCTGGAGTTACGGGCGGGGTTCTCAGGATTGCTAGGGGACGGTTAACGGGCTGTGGGCAGCCTGGGACTGCCGCCGTGATTCCAGGCAGCGTTCGCTGGAGTTACGGGCGGGGTTGCCAGGACTGCTAGGGGCAGCCTGAGGAGCCGCCGTGATTCCAGGCAGCGTTCGCTGGAGTTACGGGCGGGGTTCTCAGGACTGCTAGGGGACGGTTAACGGGCTGTGGGCTCCGGACGGGACTGCCGCCGTGATTCCAGGCAGCGTTCTCTGGAAGTTACGGGCGGGGTTCTCGGAGCCTATCCCCCGGTATAACCCATACCTTCACCGAAGAATTTTACCTACTTACCCCTTAATAGCATTGGTGTCCTGGGTCCTGTGTTATTAAGGAAGTGAAGTAAGCTAATAACCACTTAAAATCTGGTCTTCTTGAGTTGTATTAGCTGTTTAAACTCGGCTGCTTTCCTTGTCTTTCTCCAGCAGGCTGTCTCTCTCTCTCTCTCTCTCTCTCTCTCTCTCTCTCCTGTTGCTGTGACAGAGTGCTGCTGCTTCTGCTCCCTGGGTTTATATTCTCTTTCGAAGAGTTATTAAGTTTTAACGACTGTATTGTATATGGGCTTGTTTCACTTTGATAGTTTAAAAGTATCTTTGATGTAAACATCTTACTACAACTCGTTATTCATTTCAGGCATATCGTCTCCTCTCAGATTTGATTTAAAAAATGCTTTTGTTTCAATAGTTAACTTTTATTTCTGTGATTTCAAATCGTTTAATTTTCCAATTGTCCCCAGTTCATAACTTTGCCTTTGATTTTGACTTAAATGATGTTTCTCGTAGCCAGGTCATCTCCAATTTTCTTTTAATTAACTTGATGTTCGTAGAATTTTACCCCTGAAATTGACACTAAATTCGACTGAGCATCTTCCATTCTTTCCAGCTGTTTACTAAGAGAGTTTATTTCAATTAAGGTGTGAAACTTTGCTCTTAGCTGTATGCTAAAATTTAACTTGGTTGTGACTTGAAAGACTTGCCTGTTTTAAACATTCGTCACTTAATGCAATTGAAACTCTCATCCATGCTTTTTCAGATGCTTTCTGAGATAGTTACATTCCATGAAGGTGTGAGCCATTGTTTTAGCTTACCATATGAAGCCTGTGTGTCTGCTGAGGCCTGCTTGTGAGCAAGTATCTGCATTTTATAACCCTGCTCTTTGCAGCTGCTATTAACCTTTTGTGGGATCTTTCCCGGTACCCTCTCAAACCAGATATTGCCAGACTTCCATGTTTCAAATGACACATTTTTCTGTATTATCAAGAACCCACCGCAAAGAAATTAATTGCCTTGTGGAGGGAATACTGTCAGTTAGTGAAAGATGCATCTATACTGGCTAGCTGGCAGGAAAATGCCTCAAAATTGGGTATTGGCCTCACTGAAGGGGGAATTGCTAAAACAGTAGAGGTCTTACAAAGGGAATGTAAACAATATAAGAAACGTGGCGCTGGTCAGCAATGCGAAGCAAGGTTGGGGGGAGGGGGACGATGGGGATGAGGAACATCTGTTCAATTGCGGGGGACGTCAGAAGCCCCCACAGCCCCCACAGCCCCCACAGCCTCCACAGCCCCCACAGCCACCTCCGCCACCGCCCCTGGAATGTGATCAGTATTATGAGTAACTCAGTATGTTCAGAACTACATTGGTCTCAGAATAAACAGATAAAGGATTTGTGCTGGGCAGTTTCGAAACTGCTGCGTTGAAATTGACACTGCATGGCTCCGCAGGGTCCTAGTGCCCGCTGATCACAAACAGTCACTAGCAGAACCGCCTCAAGGAGGCACTCCTCCAGGCCCCTGCCCTTGGACGACCCTTATATGATCGCCCTATTCAGCTCTATTGCACAGTCCTTGCCGACTGCGCCACAGCTGTCCTGACCCAACGCCACGGCGACCGCTGTCGCCCGGTTGCATACTACTCCTCTAAACTCGATCCGGTAGCCCTTGGCTATCCTATCTGTACCCAAATTCTTGCAGCTATCTACAACAGCCTGCAATCGGCTGCTAATATTACCCTCCAACAAGATATCACTGTCTATAGTTCCCATTCTGTTACGGCCTTTTTGGGACAGCTACTGACTCAGCATCTCACGATGGCTCGTCAGAACAAATATGAGATTGCTCTCCTTAATAACCCGAAGGTCCAGTTTGCCCACTGCACCACTATCAACCCTGCTGACTTTTTGACGCATCCTCCCACAGACATGCTCGACCCAACTCATGACTGTCTGCAACTGTTGCAAGAAGTCTCCTCGGTTCGCGACGACCTCTCCGATATACCCATCCCGAGTACAGATTGTTCCTTTTTCACCGATGGAAGTTCTTCCGTCGGCGAAAGGGGGGATAGACAATCTGGCTATGCAATCATCGATCAAGACGGTGACATAGTAGAAGCAGCAGCATTTGAAGTTCCCTTTTCTGCCCAACAGGCAGAATTGTTTGCGTTAATACGAGCATGCATATTGGCACAGGGGAGGAAGGTTAATATTTATACAGATTCCCGATACGCCTTCGGGGTAGTACATGATTTCGGGCAATTATGGAAAAACAGAGGATTTCTAACCTCCGCTGGTACACCCATCTCACACCAGCAGTTAGTAACCCAGTTATTGCAGGCCCTTATGCTCCCAGACAAGATAGCGGTGATAAAATGCGCAGCGCATACAAAAGGCACAGGACTGGTGGAAACGGGCAACAGGAGAGCGGACGAGAAGGCAAAAGAAATTTCTAAATCTGGCAAATTGATGGTGCCTAGAATGATGAGGCAGACTAAAACCCCCTCGGGAAAGTCCCCCTCTGAAAAACCTATGCCAACCATTGCTGACATAATCCAAATGCAGGAGGACGCTCCTGCAACTGCTGTAAATATGTGGAAAAACTTAGGATGTATATATGATATCGAAAATAAGCTGTGGGTCACCCCGGTAGGACAAACATGTATGACCGATGCATTAGCAGCCTGGGTGACCGAATGTGTACACTTTGCAACTCACTGTGGAGCTCGTGCCACAGGGGACATATTGTTAAAAAGCTGGTGGCACCCACGACTGCAAGAAATGGCCCAACAAATTAGCAGTCGGTGCCTAATCTGTCAACAGCACAACCCCGGTAAAGCCGTCCCCTGTGATCCTGGCACAACCCCCTTACATGAGGGTCCATTTGAGACCCTACAAATGGATTACATTGAGTTGGAAAGATGTCAATGCTATAAATATGTGTTAGTCATTGTGGACACTTTTAGCAAATGGATCGAGGCCTACCCGACTACGGATAACAAGGCCTCGACAGTAGTTAAGGTGTTAATGCAAGAAATTGTTCCGCGATTTGGAATTCCAGCCCGGCTGAGCTCTGACAATGGTCCCCACTTCATAGGTCAAATCAATAAGGAATTCTGTGCTCTGCTTGGAATAAAGCAACAGTTTCATTGTGCCTACAGACCACAAGCCGCTGGAGTGGTGGAAAGGGCTAATCAGACTCTAAAGACTAAACTCGCTAAACTACAAGCAGACACTGGGGCCACTTGGCTCAAACTCCTGCCTTTAGCACTCTTCCAGCTACGTGCCACTCCCGCAGGAAAAACTCGCCTAAGCCCAGCGGAAATACTATATGGCAGACCCTTTCGAACGCCTTGGGACAGCTGTGTTCCACGGAATGTTCAATTCCATTACATGACTACCGAGATGGCTAATTATATATTAACACTAACGAGAATTTTGAAAGGATTACACTCCCGAGTTCGTGCCACCCAGGAAGAAGTCCCCTCCATTACTCATGACGTCTCCATCAACCCTGGGGATTATGTCCTAATTCGAAATTGGACACGTAAGGGTTTGGAACCTCGATGGGAGGGTCCCCTACAGGTTCTACTCACTACCCCCACTGCAGTAAAAGTGGAGGGCCGGAACGCATGGGTACATATGCACCATTGTAAGTTAATTAAGTATCCATGATGTTCTAAACTTTTCCTTTAAGTCCTAGGAACACGAGTACCAGGATGAGGCCCCTCTTCGCCGTCACAATACTCGCCACCCTGCTCTCTCTCGCTGCATCCGAAGGAAGGAGATGCCTGTACGGAAGCCGGCACCCACCTATGTGCCGAGAAGGAACCCCACGATGTGGAACAACGACAGGTCTCCGATGGATCACCACCGCTATCAAAACCTGCCCAACCACCGGTCCTCCCGACGACCAGAAGCGCCGATTCCTGATTACGTACATGGTTCTAATGTACGATCGCCGCACATGCAGGTGGAACCACCGGTGCATTGATAAGGACAGGGTACAAATTTTACCACCAAGGACTACTCACCCCTACTCGCCTTCCAGAAGGAAGCGGGCAACGCACCATGTAACGGCGAATTCATTTCTGTTTATGTCCTATGTCTATGCTAAGAAAGTGGGTGTCTCCTCTTGCTGGGTATGTACACAGGTCCCGACCCATGCCCATGGAGGCATTCCCTTGATATCTGTTCCTTTCTCGATCGAACAGACGGCTGCATGGGTTATATTCCAGACAGTTCAGAGAATATCACGCGTCTGGTAACCCATATCAGAGATGGAGTACAGCGCTTGCGACTCGCCGGTCAGGCTGACTGGTGGAGCTGGATGTGGTCCAATTCTTGGGCCACTTACCTATTCCATGGGCTCATTATCTTCGTTACCATCTGTTTGTTGCTCTGTATCATAGCTACTGGTGTGAAATGCCTATGCAACCGTTTGGGTGCCACTGCATTACCACAGATGCTTCAGAGATCCGCCCTAGACGAAAAAGAAACACTGGTTCCACCTACCCCTGACCTATATGAGGAAGTGGCATCCTGCCGGAGCCTAGTAGAGGAGGAGTACCTCCGCCTCGCTCTCATTTCCATCTAAAGTATCCTGAGTGTTATGTGATCAAGGAATGATCAAAGGGGGGAATGTAGAAGTGGATTTCATTTGGAACTTCGCTGATAGGGTTAATATAACAGTTCTGAAAAGCTCTGTGAAAGAGATGTCAACAGGTCAAGGGATGAAATAAAGGGAGTGTGTCTGACCAGCATCTGTAAAAGCAAAGATGTCAGAAGGTTATGGGATGGAATATAGGGAGTGTGGCATTGGTACTAATTAATGTTCTGACCCGTATCTGTAAAAGCAGAGAGGTCAAAAAGGCAAAGAATGGAATGAATGGGAACCGTTACTTTATTGCAGAGATAACATAATTAAGCTCGTTTGACCAGTTGGAACAAATAAACATTGAAATGTAAGAGGGACTGTCTTTGGAGTGGGTTGAGCCATATGGCCATGGGATTCAAAAACCTTTGTATTAATATTGATAGTGACTTGTGCTAATGATTATGTCAAAAATAACCTCCCGACCTCGAAGAATAATTCCATATATGTACATGTTCTGGATCCTTGCCAAATCATAGGTGTATCTAGGAATTTAAAGGGACCACCCCTAAGCTGTAAGATGTATAAAGATACCGTCCTTATTCTGGGATTTTGGCACTTCTCGAAGGTGGTTACCCGACTGCTTAGAGATTTGTCCCGGCCGTAAATAAACGAATATTCGTTACTGACGTGTTTGAGTGTTTTACTTCTGGACTGACGATCAGATACGTGAAAGCGCAATTCACAAAAGGGCCCTGGAAAACCGTGGGATGGAAAGTTTTGGGTTGGTGTTCACATCCCCGGGTCAGTGTGCGGTGCCCTCCCCACGGGAGAGGCAGGCTGGCCCACCCTGCACCTCCTACTCGAGCCCCAGGCTCCCCGCGCGGCTTCTGCACCTGCTGCTGAGGTTGAGCTTGTGGGTCCAGCGCACATGGCTAGCGAGCGCCGCCCCCGCAGCCATGACAACGCCGGCGACCCCCCTCAAATCTGATCCGGGGAATAATCCGCGTGCTTCCGTCAACAAACCACACCCGCTGCAATGAGCATGCACTGCTATCTGGACATCCTCGGTGAAATGCATGCTCCGCTCATTACCCAGCATCCATCTTTGTTAGGGGCATCTCGGCTCCGATTCACCCTCTGGCCTAATGGAGCAGCTCTGCCCCGCACAAAGATGGACGTCACTCAATATCAGAGACATTTATAATATTGCTTCCTTTTCCCCTCACTCCGTTTTACAATAAAATCTAAATGATCAGATTATACTTCTCATTCTGAAACCCAAACCATAAGAACTAAATGTTAATGGGTTTCTCCAGAGATGCTGCCAGACCTGCTGAGTTTATCCAGCATTTTGTGTTTTTATTTCAGATTTCCAGCATCCACAGTATTTTACTTCTATTCCATTCCCATTGCTGCCTTGCATGTAATTGGGTGTCACGATTAAAGCTACCACCAGGTTCAGGGCTAAACCTTACAGCCAAGCTGCAATGGGCATGTGATATTGCGGCTTCCTGCAGATGTTGATTAGAATCACAATATCACTATGTAACCGAGTGATTCCAATGAAATAATGACAGCGATCTCATTGACCTGAGACAGTTTGGTCTTTAATTAATTTGAGAGAAAGAATACAGGTGTTGAATATAGATGAAGATGTCCAACTTATTTCGCTGATTGTCATTAATTGGACTGAGCTTGGTGATGGGGTGGATTCTGATTAACCTTCCACTGAGGACACAAAAAGGGGAAGATTTGTTCTTGTTATTCTCCATCAGTGGCACATCAAACAGAGCAGAAAAATATAAGGGCAGTGAATGAAATCTGACTTCTCTCTTCAGAGCTGATGAGAGCTGTCTGTGGACACATTGTTTAGATGGTATTGTCTGTTAAATGCTAGAATTCCACATAACTCCCTCCACAGCCCACTGCTCCGTTCACCTTGTCACACTGCGGCTGTGTTCTTGTCTAAGGTTCCCTCTGGTTCCTGTCACTGTGTCTCTCAGCCTGCAGCAATACACCGCGCTGTCAGACAGCCGCACCTCACTGATTGTTCCTCACTCTTCCCACACACATATCAAACTGTCGACTGATGCAGAAAATTGAGTCCCCACACCCTCTGCTCTGAAATTAGGGATGTAGAACAAGAAGTTGGGGGCTTTATCCTTGACATGATGGTAAGCTATAAGGAATATGAGTTAGCTGTGGTCAAAAAGCTGTAATTACTGGTCACCGAATCTCCTTCACACTGTGTCATGTACCCGGCTCCTGTGAGACACAGGCATTAAAACTGATCTATTTTCATGTTCTGCTGTATCCGGACCATTGATTAACTGGAAATTTTTACTGAACCTTGGGGAAGTGTCCAGGTCACTCTCCCCCTCCCTGATGCCTCACAATGTCAGCAGCTCAGACTCCAGCTCAATACCCCTGAGCCCAGGTTCTGCAAGTTGCAGACACTCCCGCAGACATGATTGTCGAGGATTGTAACGTTCTCCAAAACCTCCCACATACTGCAATCCCGGCACATCACCTGTCCTGTGATCAAAATCCAGCCCTAATAAAGGATGCGATTACCAACAACACCCAACTCCTGCAGTCACACATGAACCTGCTGATGTCTCAGCAGGTTGGATGATCGATTGAATCCCTTCCCACACTCGGGGCAGGTGAACGGCTTCTCCCCACTGTGAGTGCGTTGGTGTGTCTGGAGATTGGATGACTGAGTGAATTGTTTCCCACACACGGAGCAGGTGAATATCCTTTCCCCAGTGTGAATTCGCTGGTGTTGAATAAGGTGAGACGATTGTCTGAATCTCTTCTCACAATGAGAGCAACTGAATGGTCTCTTGTCAGTGTGAACAAGCTGGTGTTTGATTAGATCTGGAGAGGTTTTAAAGCAATCCCCACAGTAAAAGCATTTAAAAGGTCTCTCATCACTGTGAACTCTCTGATGTGACCCCAGGCTGGATGACTTTTTGAATCCCTTCCCACACATGGAGCAGGTGAACGGTCTCTCCCCAGTGTGACTGCGCCGATGGCTCTCCAGCTGGGATGGGTAATTGAATCCTTTCCCACAGTCCCCACATTTCCAAGGTTTCTCCATGGTGCCGGTGTCCTTGTGTCTCTCCAGGATGGATGGTCAGTTGCAATCTTCATCAGACATAGAACATGTGCACTGTCTCTCCTCACTGTGAATGTTGTTATGTTTCTTCAGGCTGTGTAATTGGTTAAAGCTCTTTCCACAGTCAGTTCATTGGAACACTCTCACTCGGGTGTGTGTTGTGTGGGTCTCAGTGCTTTCCCAGTCACACTGATGTTTGAAATCTTTTCCCACAGACAGAACAGACAAACATTTCTCGTTCCACATTCAAAGGCTGATGATATTCAGGTCCTGATGAATCAAGTGACTGTGTCAGATCTTTACATGATATTTAGTTTGCGTTACTCATCTGCAAATCCTCGCCTTTTCATGCTCTGTAAAAGGAGATGACCAAAGTCATCACTGTAAGTAGAGGATAAAATGCAGAACAGTTAATTCTCATTTCTATGGAACATTTTTTTCCTCTTATTCCACGACAGCGACAGATCCCCGTCCCACACACTCTCTCTCCCCACTGGGCTGAAACCAAATAAATTGTTGGATATTGGTTTCTGTATCCTTTGTACAAATTTAGACAAATAGAGATAGAAACATGTTTGATAATTAATTTCATCCATGAATCCTGATAAACATTATACAATCAATCGGCTGAATATGTGTTCCCAGCGAGTTGGAAAACTCCACAAATAAGATATAGAACAAATAGAGGACAAGACAGCCCAATGACCTACTTTATAAAACTCATAGACAATATGTAAATGATTGAGAATTTAATGAACTCAAGCTGACAACATGTGATCTGTGGATTTAATACAAAAGTCAGATGGCAAAGGTTTGGAGGGTTTGCAGTCGGGCAAGGCCCCGGGACTGGACGGATATCCTGTAGAATTTTATAGCAAATTCTCAGAACTGTTGAGCCCGCTATTGCTGAGAATCTTCAACGAGGCTAAGGAAATGGGAACCCTTCCCCCGATGATGTTCCGGTCCTTGATCGCGCTCATCCTTAACTGAGATAAGGACCCGTTGCAGTGTGGCTCCTACAGGCCGATATCGCTCCTTAATGTAGACACCAAACTGTTGGCCAACACCCTGGCCACTAGAATTGAGGACTGTGTCCCAGGGGTGATTAATGAGGACCAGACGGGGTTTGTGATGGGCAGGCAGCTGAACACGAATGTGTGGAGGCTCTTGAACGTGATCATGATGCCCTCGGAAGGAGGGGATGCAGAAGTGGTGGCTGCAATGGATGCGGAAAAAGCCGTTGATCGGTGGAGTGGGAGTACCTGTGGGAAGTGTTCGGCAGATTTGGATTTGGTGAGGAATTCATAGGGTGGGTCAGATTACTGTATCATGCCCCTGTAGCGAGTGTGTCCAGGAACCGGCTGCGGTTGGAATACTATACGCTGCATCGAGGAACAAGGCGGGGTGCCCCCTGTCCCTCCTGCTGTTTGCCCTGGCAATCGAGCCATTGGCCATGGCGCCGAGGATGTCTAGAAACAGGAGGGGGCTGGTTCGGGGAGGGGAGGAGCATCGTGTTTCACTGTACCCGGATGACCTGCTCCTGTATATTTCAGATCCGGTAGAGGTGTGGGGGAGGTCATGCAGATACTAAAAGATTTTGGGGATTTCTCGGGGTATAAATTAAATGGCGGGAAAAGCGAGCTTTTTGTGATCCATGCGACAGGGCAGGAAAAGAGACTGGGAGAGCTCCCGCTCAAGATGGGGGAGAGGAGCTTTTGCTACTTGGGCATACAGATGGCTAAGAGTTGGGATGCCCTGCACAAGCTCAACCTAACATGGCTTGTGGATCAGATGGAGGGGGGCTTTAAGAGGTGGGACATGTTGCCACTTTCCCTGGCAGGCAGGGTGCAGTCCGTGAAGATGACGGTCCTCCCCAGGTTCTTGTTCGTCTTCCAGTGCCTTCCCATCCTCAAATCCTTCTTCAAGCGGGTGAACAGGATTATCACGGGATTGGTGTGGGGAAACAAAACCCCGCGAGTTAAAAGAATGTTCTTCGAGCACAGTCGGGGGGGCCGGGGGGGGTCAAAAGAGGCTGGAATCCTGACCTTTGCCTCCTTGGTAGCCCGGAGAAGGCTGTTATTAATGTGGAGGGACACAAAACTCCCAAGTGTTGAGACTTGGGTTAGTGACATGGTGGGGTTTCTAGGTTTGGAGAGGATAACGTTTGCCTTGCGAGGGTCTCTGCAGGGGTTCTCCGGGTGGTGGCAACCGTTCCTTGACTTTCTCACGGAATGTTAGATGGAGGTCAGCAGCAGCAGAAAACCAGAGGGGGAGGTGGGGAACTGTATGGGTTGTGGATAGATTTTTGTTAAGTTGTTCATTCTTTTTTTGTTTTTTGTTGCCTTCTTTTAGTAGTGGCTTTGTTAAAATTCTGAATAAAAACAAGTTTTTAAAAAATGCGCTTTGCTGAGAATCTTTAATTTATATTCTGCTGGTTAAGGAGTCCTGTTTTTTGTAACCTATTGTAATTATTTGTCTGATGAAATAATGTGCAATCCCGTCATTATTTTATACTTTTATTTAATGGCTATTTATAACTATGTGATGAATTCTAATTACTTATTATATTTGTATCATCATCACAATTCAGACATTAACCTTTCTCTCCCTCTCTCTCGTTTTGATTTCTGGTTCTCGTCCTGTCCAATGTGACCCTGAGCTGATGTTTCACAGGGAGACATTTGTTAATAGTTTCCCAGAGATCAGAGTCCTCATTGATTTGAGTGCAAAGTGTCAGCTCTTATTTATTATCCCCCCTCCCCCAGCCTGTGATGTGAACCACCCTCCAGTGTGTGAAGCAGGATGGTGCCCGTTAACCTGGGCCTGTTCCCGGGAGGGAGGGAGAAGCTCCGCAGCTGCAAACCAGGGAGCTGACAATTATCCTGATGAGTTTGTGGATCCACAAAGTGTTTCCAAATCCTCCCCATCCAGCCGCCAACTCCAGCACACCTTCGACCAGCTGCAAATTTGACAAATAAACACCTGTCCATGGTCATGACTGACACAGCACATGCTTCAAAAACTGGGCGACATTGCACCTGTGCACTTGTCTCCTGTGGTGTAGATAGGGGACATCCACCATGTGGGGAATGCTGGGTAAAAACCCCACCATTGTGATTCACAATTCAGTTTCTTGTGATTACTCAGCAGTAAGGCAGTGGAGAGTGACCTTAGAACAAATCATTACAGTGAGGTATTTGACATGTAACAACCTACAAGGTTACAGACTAACAGCTAGAAAGTGGGGTTGGGCTGGTACCGATATGATGGGCCAACTCGCCTCCTTTGGTCCTAGAAATTTAAATTTTCTGTTTCCATTGTCCAACAAATGGAAGACTGAAATAGACTGAATTTTGGTCTCTCAGAGAATCAAGGGTGCTGGAGAACAGGCAGGAGGGAGGAATTGAGGCTCATTCAGCCATGATTGTATTGATTAACAGAGTAGGTGAGACAGGTTGTCTGGCCTGATCCTGCTCCTAACCCTTGTCTGCTTACAACAGCGCTGTCTGATTTCATGATCACCAATTTAGTTACAGGAGTTACTAACAGCAACAGAAACAAACAAATTATGTGATTAACAGCAGAATCTAACCTCCACAGTCAGTTGTGAACTCGCTGGTGTGTCAGCAAGTGAGATGATCGAGCAAATCTCTTCTCACATACAGAGCAGGTGAACGGCCTCTCCCCAGTGTGAACTTGCTGGTGTCTCAGCAGGTTAGAAGACTGAGTAAAGCCCTTTCCACACACAGAGCAGGTGAATATCTTCTCCCTTGTGTGAACCTGTTGGTGCCTCATCAGGTTGGATGATGAAATGAATCCCTTCCCACACACAGAGCAGGTGTATGGCCTCTCCCCGCTGTGAACTCGCTGGTGTTGAATGAGGTGAGGCGACTGTCTGAATCTCTTCTCACACTGAGAACAACCGAATGGTCTCTCGTCCGTGTGAATAAACTGGTGTTTAATCAGATCCGGTGAGATTTTAAAGCATTTTTCACAATCAGAACATTTAAAAGGTCTCTCATCAGTGTGAACTCGCAGGTGTAACTGAAGGCTGGACATCAGAGTGAATCCATTCCCACACACGGAGCAGGTGAACGGTCTCTCCCCAGTGTGACTGCGTCGATGAGCTTCCAGCTGGGATGGGCAAAGGAATCCCTTCCCACAGTCCCCACATTTCCACGGTTTCTTTGTAGTGCGAATGAGTTTGTGTCTCTCCAGATTGGATGATCAGTTGAAGCCTCGTCCACACACAGAATATATGTACGGTTTATTCCCACTGTGAATGGTGTGATTTTCGTTCAGGCTGTGTCACTGCTTAAAGGTCAACTGGAACACACTCACTCGGGTATGTGTATGTCTCAGTGCTTTTCCAGTCACACTGATGTTTGAAATCATTTCCCGCAGACAAAACAGATAAATATTTCTGCTTTGACATTCAAAGCTTGATGATATTCAGCTCCGAGTGAATTAAGTGATGATCAGATCTTAATGTGATGCTTGGTTTGAGTTCCCCATCCACACGTTATCTCCTAATATCCTATGAACAGAGTTTACAAAAGTCATTGCTGTCAGTGCAGGATAGAAATTTACAACAGACAGTTCTAGTTTCTATGCAACATTCATTCTTTTCTTGTTTTCCCAAATGTGTTGTTCAATCAAAATAAAATAAAACAAAGTCCCAACAAGAGCAAAAGAATCTTCCTGAATAAACCAGAATGTTATTACCAATGTCTATGAGATATTCTGTACTCCGAGGAACCCACTGATTATGGAAGGTGTCAATTGTACCGGTGGACACCAGAGCCACCCAGACACAGGAAGGCCCATGGAAGAGAGGCCGGCAGCCTCTTATGGGGGGCGGAAGTAGAGTGACCTTATTCAATGGTGGAGCAGGCTCAATGGACTGATTTTTATTTTATTTAGAACATAGAACAGTACAGCACAGAACAGGCCCTTCGGCCCTCGATGTTGTGCCGAGCAATGATCACCCTACTCAAACCCATGTATCCACCCTATACCTGTAACCCAACAACCATGCTACCGTGCTGCCCCATACTTATTGCCCATCCCTAATTGCCCTGGAGGAGGCAGTTAAGAGTCAACTACATTGCTGTGGCTCTGGAGTCACATGTAGGCCAGACCGGGTAAGGACCGCAGATTTCCTTCCCTCAAGGACATTAGTGAATGAGTTGAGTTTTTAATGACAATCATGGTCATCATTAGACTATTAATTCCAGATGCTTATTGAATTCAAATTTCAACATCTGCAGTGGCAGGATTCGAACCTGGGTTTTACCAGAAGCATTACCCTGGATTTTTGGTTTAGGAGTCCAGTGACAATACCACTACGTGGTACTGGTGTAGTGGTGTTGCCGTAGTGGCTGACTCCTGCTCCTATTTCTTATATTTAACCAGTGTAATTCCCCTCACCAAATGGGACCTGATCATCCAAATTCTATAAATTGCTGTTTTAACCAGGCCCAAGAGCAAGTCCAGGAGAAGATCCTCTGACTTACCCAGTCCCTCCACACCGGGCAGCCAAAGATTAGGTGCCTGGGGCTGAAATGTATCTAAAACTTCAGAAGTAGCTTTTGCAGGTAACTAACTATCGAGACTGCAACCTCCCACACTGAATGTATACATGGCCCATGGAATTCTCTGGGCTGCAAGCAGCACCTGCAGCTTGATGAACTGCCCGGACACTAGGACCCGGTTGGAAACAGAGGCGCTGAAGCCCCGCCCACAATCTTTCGAAGGCCCCATAACAGAAGCGCATGCGCACTCTCCACCTGAAACAAGATGGCGGCTGTTAGTCTGGGTCGTCTCCGGGGAAAAGACCCGGAGCTGCAAATGTGGGACCCGCAGGTTCGGATTCGGGGCTTTGTGCCTTCACCAGGTGTTTAGAAAGCCTCCCCGTCCACCCGCCGGCTTCATCGCCCCCTACGCGTTTCCGCATCCTCACCGGTTTGGAGATCCGATAAACAATAGGCTTCTCTTCGCTATCACTGCGCATGCTCCAATACAGGGCGGTCCTGCGCTTGCGCATTACTCACCTGTGTTCTGGATAGAGGACATTCACCACCGCGTGGGGGTGCCGGGTAATGTTCCCGCCATGGCAGCTACTAACCAAGCAGGGAATTGTTAATTATTTCGCTATGATTTGGCGATTGCAGCGGAAATCAGTAATGTTAGGAACCCAGGTAGCATGGTGGACAGTGATGAGCATGGTAACAGTGCGTGCGACCTAGGTTTGATTCCAAGAATTTGGTGAATTGTGGAGTTTGCACTTTCTCCCCGGGTCTGCATGGGTTTCCTCCGGGTGCTCTCATTTCCGCTCACAATCCAAGGATGTATAGGTTAAGCGGGGATGGAGAGGTAGGGTGCTCTTTCAGAGGACTGTGAACGTTGCTTTTTCCTTCCATGGTCCAAATTCACCAATATTTAGGTTACGATCAATTCGATGACGTTGTCTGATCCTGATAAGATGTTTGATCTGAGTTTCCTGACTGCAAATCCTCCCCTTCTAACTCTGAAAGTGATTTAAAACAGAAAAAAGGGAGTGAGAGAGATCCCACAAAAACAGGTTGTGAAATTCAGCTGAATGAATCTGGTAACTTGTGGGGCCGACACTGGGAAAAAGTGACCACGAAAACTGTTGGAACCTTTTGTGAAAAATGAACTAGTTTGTTAATGTCCTTCAGGGAAGGGAACCTGCCACCGGCCTGAGCCCACACAAAACTCGGGCCTCTGCAAGAACACAAGAAATAGAAGTAGACCATTCGGCCCGTCGACCCTGCTCTGCCATTGAACACGATTGTGGCTGATCTCATTCTTCAATTCCACTTTCCCGTTAGCTCTCTATGTCCTTTGACTTCCTGAGAGACCAGAAATTGCACATCTCAGCCTCAAATATCATCCACAACCCTCTGGGCTAGAGAATTCTCTGCAAGAAACCAAGAGAGATAGTAAAAAAGAATGAGGGAAAGGGAGAGGGAGGGAGAACACTGGGGGGGGGGGGGGGGGCAATAGGTGGCATCGGAGAGGCATTTTCTCGACTGACGACGAATCACAATTTGACAGAATCTCCTAAATATTTAAACTCCACCACCTTGATGAACAGGACAGCAGATGTATGTGAACATCATCACCTGTAAGTTCCTTTCCAAGACACACTGTCTAAACTTGCCTGACATCCACTTTCCTCTATTTAAATATTGACAAGACTGAACCTATTCCCGTCCACTGGGCCCACATGATGGTGGCCCGGATGAGTACATTTTTTGGGGTGGAGGAAAAATGCGCTAGGTCTGCAAAGGGCCAGCGAATGACGTCCACATGTTCTGGGCATGCCCAAAACTTTGGAGATACTGGGAGGGATTTGCGAACGTCATGTCCCAGATACTGAAAACCAGGGTGGTGATGAGTCCAGTGGTGGCAGTTTTTGGGGTCTCGGAAGCCCCGGGGGTCCAGGAGGAGAGGGAGGCTGACATCTTGGCCTTTGCTTCCTTGGTAGCCCGGCAACGTATACTGCTGGCATGGAGGGACGCAAAGCCCCCAAAGACTGAAGCATGGCTCTAGGACATTTCGACCATTTTAGGGCTGGAAAAAATTAAGTTCGCCTTGAGAGGATCTGTATTAGGGTTCGCCCGAAGGTGGTAACCATTCATCGACTTCTTCGCGGGGAATTCATTGTTAACCGGGGGGGGGGGGGGGGGGGGGGGGGGTAAATTAGAGTAGAATAGGAGGGATAAATAGGCGGGTACTGTTTATGAGAGAGGAGTGGTCTTTATCATAGAATTTCCAGTGCAGAAGGAGGCCATTGAGCCCATCGAGTCTGCACCGGCTCTTGGAAAGAGCACCCTACCCAAGGTCAACACCTCCACCCTATCCCCATAACCCAGTAATCGCACTAAGGGAAATTTCTGACACTAAGGGGAATTTATCATGGCCAATCCACCTAACCTGCACATCTTTGGACTGTGGGAGGAAACCGGAGCACCCGGAGGAAGCCCACGCACACGGGGAGGATGTGCAGACTCCGCACAGACAGTGACCCAAGCCAGAATCGAACCTGGGAACCTGGAGCTGTGAAGCAAAAATGCTATCCACAATGCTACAGTGCTGCATTTGCACTATGTTTCTGCTTTGTGTTGATACTTGCATATTACTGTCTGTAACTGTAACTGTTTACAATGCCAAAAACACCTCAATAAAATTGTTTATTTAAAAAAAAGACTGAACCCATTCCCTTCCTGTCCCGGCTACAAACTCCACTCCCTTGCCACCAATTGCATTCCTGTGGCTGAAGCAGACTGTTCAGAACCCTGGTGAAATATTTCACCCCGAGATGAGCTCTTGACCAGATCCACATCATCACCAAGATTGCCGATTTCCACCTCAGGAACATAGCTCGACTCCACCTTAGTCACTGTTCATCTGCTGCAGAAACCATCATCTATTCTTCTGTTCCCTCTCAAATAAATTATTCCAATGCACTTGCAGCCAGACTCCAACATTAAACAACCCCCCCATCCCATCCCAAACTCTGCTACCCATGTGCTTACTCACACCAGCCGCTGTCCCACTGATCCACTGAAATGCTTCCTTTTAAAAGGCACAAAAAGTTTAAATTTCTCATTCTTCTTTTCATCCATGGTATTGATCATCCTGATCACTGTAATCTCCTCCACATACATCCCTTTGAGATCTCTGCACTCATTTAATTCCAGCCATTTGAGTATTCTTGATTTGAATCTCTCCACCATTACTGAGTTGCCAAGACCTCAATTTCTGGAATTTCCTCCTTAAAACTCCGACTCTCAAACTTACTTTCCTCAGTTAACATTCTCCTTACAATCTAATATCTCCTCATGCGGCTCAGTGTCAATTGTTGTTTTGTAATGTTTCTCTGAACTTTTCTCTGAAAAGTTATATTCTGTTCAAGTCATAATATAAATTCGAATTATTGTCACAGCCCTCGGCAGATATTCTGCCCTATAAATAGGAATTTGTAACTCAGAGTGAAGCAGTTTGATGGACATTCTGTCATGAAGAAACGTTTCAAAAATGTTGCCCCTAACAATGATGGCGACTGAGCATGCGCTCTCTGCTCATGCCCCAATAAAGATGGTGGGTGCGCATGCGCACCACTGCCAGTACCAAATAAAGATGGCGGCCGCATAGTCTCGTCTGTAACAAAGCTGCGGCCTCCGTTCAGATCCCCAGGCACCGGTAGATTATTTTCCGGATTTTCAGTGCAAATAACAAGTTCACGAAGCGCACCTAATCGAGCTCTCCCTCCGTCCCGTCATTCCCACCTTCACGGATTGTGGATCCGAGAACGAACGTTTTTCTGCGTCGCCATTAATCACACTGCGCATGCTTCACTCAGCTCAGTTCCGCTCCCTCGTTCACGCTGATTGGTTGGAGTACCAGTCACTCCCGACCGGTCCTCCGGTCGCGCCCAGTCTTTGCCTATTGGTCAGTGCTGCCGTCAAGCACTCCGCGCATTGTGAGGTGTCAGGTGAGAGGTCAGCGTCGGGGGGGCGGGGTTTACAAACTCCAGTGGGGCCCCAGAGCCGAATGTGAAACAATGAACATTCTTCACTGTCCGTCACTTCCGGCTTCTAGCCACAAACAACCTCATGGAGACCAGGGGGAGACACTGACCCAGTGACAATGTCACTGCATTAGTCACCCAGAGAGACAGGAAAATGTTCTGGGGACATCGACTCCGATCCATTAAATTAATAAAATCTGGAATTTAAAGTTAGTCTCAATGATGGTGACTGAGGGTCACTGAGAAAATCTTCAATGTCACTGGATTAGGTGAGAAAGTAGGAAACTAGTTAGTTTAACGCCTGTTGTTGGGAAACTGTTGGAATCCATTATTGAAGAAGTAGTAACTGGACATTTGGAAAGTCAAACTGCAATCCATCTGCAGCCTGCGTGGTTTTGTGAAGGGTAGATCCGGTTTGACTCATTTTGTGCAGTTCTTGGAAGATGTAACAGGCCAAGTGGATAATGGGGGTCCTGTAGATGTATTTGGACTCCCAGAATACATTTGATAAGGTGTCACACAAAAGGTAATAACGTAAAATCCCACGGAGTTGAGAGATAATACATTAGATAGAGGATTGGCTAACCAGCAGACAGCAGAGAGTGGGGATTAGATGTATTTACACATGTACTGAAGAAAAATGTTTTTACCCAGAGGGTGGTGACGGTCTGCAATGCACTACCTGGGAGGGTGATAGAGACGGGTTGCCTCACATCCTCTAAAAAATGTACCTGGATGAAGACTGGCATGTCATAACATTGAAGGCTATGAGCCAAGTGCTGGCAAATGGGATCAGGTAGGTGGGTCAGGTTTATCATGTGTCGGTGCTAACTTGGACTAAAGGGCCTCTTCTGCAGTGTGAAAATAATGAAAGGAAAATGAAATGAAAATCGCTTATTGTCACAAGCAGGCTTCAAATGAAGTTACTGTGAAAAGCCCCTAGTCGCCACATTCCAGCACCTGTTTGGGGAGGTTGGTACAGGAATTGAACCGTGCTGCTGGCCTGCCTGGGTCTGCTTTAAAAGCTAGCGATTTAGCCCAGTCTGCTTAACCAGCCCCTCTGAGTTGCTGATGATACAAAGTTTGGTGGCATCATAGACAGCATAGATGATTGCATTAAATTGCAAGAAGATATTGACAGACAAGGTGAATGGGCAAGATTGTGGCAATATAAACAAGTGTGAGGTTATCTGTTTTGAACCAAAAAAGGATCGAAGTGAGCACTTTCTAAATGAAAACAGGTTCAGTACAGTCGGTGTCCAAAGAGACTTGGGGTTCATAGAATCTACAGCACGGAGACAGGCCCTTCGGCCCAAACTGGTCCATGCCAACCAAAAAGCTCATCTAAGCCAATCCCATCGGCCTGTACTTGGGCCAGATCCCTCTGAACCTTTCCTATCCATGTATCTGTCCAAATGCCTTTTCAGTGTTGTCAATGTTCCTGCCTCAACTCCTTCCTCAGCGAGCTCATTCTGTACTATCCTCTGTGTAAAACCATTGCTCCTTGGGTTCCCATTAATTCTTTCCCCTCTTAACATACACCTGTGCCCTTTAGTTCCCGACTCCCCAACCCTGAGAAAAAGACTGAGTGCATTCACCCTGTCCATGCCTCTCATGATCTTATACACCTCTATAAGATCACCGCTCAGTCCTCTACGCTCCAAAGATAAAGGTCCTGGTCTGTCCAATCTCTCCCTTTCACTCCGTCTCTTGAGTCCTGGCAACAGCCTTGTAAATCTCTTCTGTGCTCTCTCCAGTTTAATAACATATTTCCTATAGCAAGGCGACCAAAACTGAACACGATACTCCAGGTGCGACCTCACCAACGTCCTGTACAACTGCAACATAACTTCCCAACTTCTATACTCAATGCCCTGACTGATAAAGGCCAGCATGCCAAAAACCTTCTTCAGAGAATTTACAGAGCAGAAGGAGGCTATTCGGCCCATCGAGTCCGCCAGAACTGCATAGCCCTTACAAAGAGCACCCTACTCAAACCCACTTATCTACCCTATCCCCGTAACCCAGTAACCCCCACTTAACCTTTCTTTTGGGACACTCAGGGCAATTTAGCATGCCCAGCCCACCTAACCCACATATCTTTAGACTGTGGGAGGAAACAAGAGGAAACAAGAGAACACACGCAGACTCCGCACAGACAGTGACCCAGCTGGGAATCGAACCTGGGACCCTGTAGCTGTGAAGCAACTGTGCTAACCACTATGCCACCATGCTGCCCTATCTACCTGTGACTCCACCTTTAAAGAACCGTGCACATGAACTCCAAGATCCCTCTGTTCCATGATACACACAAAGGCCCTACCATTCACTGTGAAAGTCCATCCTTGCATTTGATTTTCTGACATGCAACACCTCACATTTATCTGTATTGAACTCCATTTGCCATTTCTCGGCCCACTTCCCCAGCTGATCAAGATACTGCTGCAATTTTTGATAACCTTCCTCACTGCCGACAATACCACCTATTTTAGTGTCATCTGCAAACTTACTGATCATGCCTTGTACATTCTCATCCAAATTGTTGATATAGATACAAACAGCAATCTCCAAGTTACTGGTCTCCGAGTTACTCCCTACTTAGTTAATTACTCCAGTTTCTCAAATTTAGAACAGATTCCCAACCAGCCAATCAGCTTTGCTCTGAGGTAAGTTATTTATATTTACTGTTCCGAAGCTGCTCCTCCCTGGATTTGTGCCAACTCCTCTCCCTGCTGTCTAGGACGTGAATCCCTGAGGTAAGTTATTTATATTTACTGTTCCGAAGCTCCTCCTGCCCGAGTTCACACCAACTCAGCTCCCAGTGTTGGTGAGATTCAAACCTGGGTGTCTGGAAAATCGTTAGGACAGTAACTGTCCTGTAAGGTAATGAGTCCTTTTCCCAATTGGCCGAGGAAGGGAGTGTGTCACAAGGATGGATGTGTTGACCGATTAATGGCTGGAGGATGGGTGCAGGTCATGTGATCAAACCTCGAGGAATACATTTAATCAAAGTTGGCGAGGAGAGAATGTTGTGAATTCCTAAACTGACAGTGAGGTTTCTGTAAATTTACAGGATACTGGAAGTGGAGGTGTAACAGACGGGAAACACAAACCAAACGTCACATCGCGATCTGACAGAGTCACTCGATTCATCAGAACCTGAATTTCAGCAGCATCTGGGTGTGGAAGGTAAAAGGTTTGTCTGTCCTGTCTGTGAGGGAAGATTTCAGGTCTCAGTGTGACTGGAAAAGCCCCGAGATTCACAAACCCTCGTTAGACCAAACCTGGAGAACTGTGTTCAGTTCCCGGCAACAAACCTGAGGAAGGATAGAATGGCCTCGGAGGGAGTGTAGCACAGATTTACCTCAATGATATCTGAACCCCCCAGGGTTAAATTACTAAACTAGATTACACAAACGAGTCAGAGACATGATGGCACAGAGAATGGCATTTGGCCCATTGAGTCCATGCTAGCTCTCTGGAGCAATCCAGTCAGTCCCATTCTCCTGCTCCATCCCTGTATCCTCGCAGGTTTATTTCCCTCAGATGTCTGTCCAATTTCCTTTTGAAATCAAATCATTCATTGTCTCTATTTTCAAACTCCCTCATAGGCAGCAAGTTTCAGGTCATTGCCGCTCGCTGTGTAAAAACACATCTCATATCACCTCATATCGCCTGTACCTTTTACATACAAACTAGGAACAGGCCACTCGGTCCCTCGAGCCTGCTCAGCATTCAATAAGATTGCGGCTGATCTCATTCTAACCTCAACTCCACATTCCTGCCTCCCCCTGATGACCTTTCACCCCCTTGCTCATCAAGAATCTATCCAGCTCTACCTTAAAAATATTCAAGGACTCTGCTCCCACTGCCTTTTAAGGACGTGATTTCCAAAGTCTGACAACCCTCGAGAATAAAAAATCCTCATCTCCATCTGAAATGGGTGACTCCTTATTTTGCAACAGTGACACACTCATTTTCGATTCTCCCTCGAGGAAACATTCTCTCCGCATCATCATCTTATATAGTTCAATCCAGGTTTTACCCAAAACTTTAAATCTGTGTCCCGACTGCTTGTACGATCAGTGAATGGAAAGAGTTTCTTTGCCCACCTGATCAAAACTTGGCATAACCTTGTGCAACTGAATCAAATTTCCCCTCAACCTCCTTTGCTGGAACCATTCTGGTAAATCTCCTCTGCACCTTCTCCAAGAACCTTCACATCCTTCCTGAAGAGTGGTGACCAGAGCTTTATAACGATTCATCGAAAAGAATTAGAACCATAGAATTCCTACAGTGCAGAAGGAGGCCATTCGGCCCATCAAGTCTGCACCGATTCTCTGAAAGGGCACCCTGCCTAGGCCCACACCCCTATCTTGTCCCTGTAACCCCATAGCCCCACCTAACCTGCACATCCCTGGACACTAAGGGCAATTTATTAAAGCCAATCCACCTAACTTTCCCTTCTTTGGATTGTTGGAGGAAACCTGAGCACCGGGTGGAAATCCACACAGACATGGGGAGAAAGTGCAAACTCCACACAGACAGTCACCAAGGTCGGAATTGAACCCAGGTCCTTGGTGCTGTGAGGCAGCAGTGCTAATCACTGTGACACCAGAAGCATAGTTTCAGTATCAGTATTACTGTTTGTGAAACTCAAGGTCGAATTTGCTTTGCCATTTATTCTCTTTAGTATGACTTGTAGATATAGAAAATCCCTCTTCACCTCTCTCCTCCCAAAGAGGCCAGTTGGGTTTTATAATAGTCCAGCAGTTTTCATGGTCACTTTTTCCCAGTGTCGACCCCACAAATGACCAGATTCATTCAGCTCAATTTCACAACCTGTTTTTGTGGGTTCTCTCTCACTCCCTATTTTCTGTTTTAAATCATTTTCACAGGGTGTTCGAAGGGGAGGCTTCAAAGTTCGGAAACTCAAGCCAAGCATCAGAACAGGATCTGACCGAGTCCTCAATTTATCATACCCTGAATATCATCGTACTTTGAACATGGAAGGAAAAAGCATTGTTCACAGTGGGGAGAAACTGGACACATGTGTGTGTGGACAAGGATTCGCTCGATCATCAGGCCTCACAAGCCACAAATGCAGTCACAATGAGGAGAAACCGTGGAAATGTGCGGACTGTGGGAAAGGATTCACTTACCCATCCAAGCTGGAAACTCATCGACGCAGTCACACTGGGGAGAGACCATTCACCTGCTCCAAGTGTGGGAAGGGATTCACCCAGTCATCCGACCTGGAGAAACACCACCGAGTTCACACTGGGGAGAGACCGTTTCAATGTTCAGACTGCGGGAAATGCTATAAAAGTTCTGGGAGTCTGATGCGCCATCAACATGTTCGCACTGATGTGAAACCGTTCAGGTGCTCTCAGTGTGGGACTGGGTTCAGACAATCATCTCACCTCACTGTACATCAGCGAATTCACACTGGGGAGAGGCCATTCACGTGCTCAGAGTGTGGGAAGGGATTCACTCAGTCATCTGATCTGCTGAATCACCAGCGAGTTCACACTGACGAGAGACCGTTTCAATGTCCAGACTGTGGGAAGAGCTATAAAAGTTCTGGGGATCTGATGAGCCATCAACGTGTTCACACTGACAATAAACCATTTCGCTGCTCTCACTGCGGGACTGGATTCAGACGATCATCTCACCTCACTGTACATCAGCGAGTTCACACTGGGGAGAGGCCATTCACCTGCGCCAAGTGTGGGAAGGGATTCACTCAGTCGTCCAACCTGCTGTCACACCAGCGAATTCACACTGGGGAGAGGCCATTCACCTGCGCCAAGTGTGGGAAGGGATTCACTCAGTCATCCAACCTGCTGACACACCAGCGAGTCCACACTGGAGAGTGATCGTTCACCTACGAGAAGGAATTTACCGCTTCATCCCACCTGCTGACACACCGAGGCCACAGAGCAGATACATTAACGGCGTTCAAAAAGCATCTTGGCAAACACATGGATATAGAGGGATATGGCACAAGGGATTTGGCCAAGGTAGCTATCATGACCGCTACAAGCTTGGAGGGCCGAAGGGCCTGTTCCTGTGCTGTATTGTTCTTTGATTGCTGTGCATGATTGAATTTTGCTGTTCTTCACATTCAGGACTGAACCATGTTAATTTGGGTCTCTTTCTGCTGATAACAAAATCCAGCCCATTTACAGGGGCTAATATTCTGGCTAAAAGTCAAATAAATAGATTTGTGATAAATACGCAGTGTGCTGAAACTTTTGAATATCTCTGACATAAGTCAGTTCCTTTTGAAGTCCTCTCGCTCTCCCCTGTCTGTTCCATCCTCACCTCCAACAAGTAGTGTGAGGAGCCTGTGGAGATTCTTTGTGACTGAGATTGAGTCAATCCGATCAGCTGCCTCTGCTGCTTCCCTCCCTTCCACGAGCCCACCGGACCAAACTGTCTCTAAATTTCATCCTTTCCCGAGCCCTGAACCCACATCTTTCTCTAGTTTCTCTCCCATCTCCCCTCATGCCCTCTGAGCTCATCTTGTCCACGAGACCCAGCTCCTGCTCCATCGACCTTATTCCCACTGAGCTACTGATCAGCCAACTACCCTGTGTCCATGGATATTGTCAACATTTCTCTCTCTTCAGGTACTGTCCCTCTGTCCTTCAAATCTGCCATCATCACCCCCTCCTCTATAAAACAAACCCTTGACCCTGCCATCCTTACAAATTATTGTCCACCTTCAACCTCCCTCTCCTCTCCAAACTCTTTAAACTTGTCACCTCCCAAATCCTTCCCCATCTTTCCCAGAACTCCCATGTTTGAATCCCTTCAATCAGGTCTCTGCCCTGTCACAGTGAAATACAAGAGACAAACAGAATCTCACCCGGCGAGAAAGACAAACAATCCGGGAGCTTGGACCCAACACTGATATGTCCAGAAGACAAGGGTAGCAGTACGGTCATTATCGAGAGACAACAATACCCGCTGGAGACAGACAGACAGACAACCAAACAACACAAATCACAAGACCAAGCTACCTAGACCCATATACCCAAGACAGGAAGGAGAATTGGAGACAGACTGGAAGAACTCACTGCAGATACGTTAACCAAACAGATGAAATATCTGAGGGGACAACAGGACGAACTAAGGAAGTTCTACATGTTCCTTAAAATACACAAACTTACAAGATAATACATGGCTTAGAAAGGGTGGACGCAAAGAAACTGTTTCCGTTAGGCGAGGAGACGAGGACCCGTGGGCACAGCCTTAGAATTAGAGGGGGTAAATTCAGAACAGAAATGCGGAGACATTTCTTCAGCCAGAGAGTGGTGGGCCTGTGGAATTCATTGCCGCGGAGTGCAGTGGAGGCCGGGACGCTAAATGGCTTCAAGGCAGAGATAGATAAATTCTTGATGTCGCGAGGAATTAAGGGCTACGGGGAGAATGCTGGTAGGTGGAGTTGAAATGCCCATCAGCCATGATTGAATGGCGGAGTGGACTCGATGGGCCAAATGGCCTTACTTCCACTCCTATGTCTTATGGTCTTATGATAATCTTTATTTTCACAAGTAGGCTTAAATTAACACTGCAATCAAGTTGCTGTGACAAACTGCTAGTCGCCACTCCAGCACCTGTTCGGGTACACCGAGGGAGAATCCAGAATGTCCAATTCAACAAGTACGTCTTTCAGGACCTGTGGGAGGAAACCGGAGCATCCGGAGGAAACCCACGCAGACACAGAGATAACGCGCAGAATCCGCAGAGTGACCTAAGTGGGAAGTGAACTCGGAACCCTGGCGCCATGAAGCAACAGTGCCAACCACTCTGCTCCCATCAGAGAAATACCACCAGACAGACTCATTGGATGAGACTGAGAAAATCCTACAGAATCATAGAATTTACAGTGCAGAAGGCCATTTGGCCCATCTCGCCTGCACCGCCCCTTGGAAACGGCATCCTACTTAAGTCCATGCCACCACTCTATCCCCGTACCCAATGACCCCACCTAACCTTTGTACGTGCACTAAGGGGCAATTTAGTGTGGCCCGTCCCCCTAACTTGTACATGTTTGGACTGTGGGTGAAAACTGGAGCACCCGGAGGAAACCCACGCAGACACGGTGAGATTGTGCAAACGCCACCCAGTCACCCAAGGTCGAAATAGCTCAAACATCAAGACACTGCTCCTGGTAGTTGATGGTATGGTGGTTCAATAAATATAATAAGTGGATTAAAAGTGTGTGTAATATAGAGTTAAAACTGAAAATGCCAGATTAACTGAACAAATCTGGCAGCATCACAGAATCCCTACAGTCCAGAAGGAGGCCATTTTGCCCATCGAGTTTACACCAACTCTACAAAAGAGCACCCCACCCAGGTGCACTTTCCCTTCCCTCTGCCCGAAACCCCATATCACCTTTGGACACTAAGGGGCAATTTATAGCGTGTTTGCACTGGGGAGAGATCATTCACCGACCTTGAGTGTGGGAAAGGATTCACTCGAGTCTACCCACCAACGTGTTCACTCTGACACGAGACCTTTTAAATGTTCCGCCTGTGAGAAGAGCTTCAAAGGCAAAATGGATCTGCTGATTCACCAGCGCAGTCACACTGGAGAGAGGCCGTTCACCTGCTCCGTGTGTGGGAAGGGATTCACTCAGCATTCCCTCCGGCTGAAACACCAGCGCATTCACACCAGGGAGGGAGTGTTCATCTGTTCCCTGTGTGGGAAGGGATTCATTCGGTCATCCACCCTGCAGACACACCAGCGAGTTCACAAGTGCCTCCAGGACTCTGCTGTTATTGATGTTAATCACATCCAGGACTGAACCAAAATCACATCCAGGACAGAACCATGTTCATTCTGACAGCTGGAGTTTGTTTGAGTTGATGTTAATAATCCCTGAAACTGAGATTAGAATAGATTGGTGTTTGATAGCCGGCACAGACACAATGGGACAAAGGGCCTTGTTTTGTGCTGTAAAACTCTATAACTCTAACCCATCTCACTTCACACCAACATGTTCACTCTGACACAAAACATTTTGTGTTCGGACTGTGAGAAGAGCTTTAGAAGCAAAATGGATCTGCTGACTCACCAACATGCTCACATTAGAGAGAGACCGTTCACCGCTCCGAGAGTGAGAAGGGATTGTTTTCCTGTTGTGATTCTGGTCTCCCCGGCACCCACTCCTTCCCTCCCTTCTCCGCCCCTCCCTTCTCCGCCCCCCCCCCCCCCCCCCTGACTGTTGTATTCAACCCAGCTCCTCCTCACTCTCTCACCATGACTGACACTGAGCATGCTCAAAGCACACACCCACCCTGCAGTTGCGCACTGGCCTCGTACACTCACTGATAGGGGACTTTCTGCAGCCCGGGGGATTCTGGGTAACGCCATAGAGCAATTAATAACAGGAAGATTCTATTTCCCAATTAGCAAAATAGAAGATTCACAGTTAGGCAAGATGCTGGGGATGAAGCACAATGAGAGATTTGGGTACTTTATTTAATACAGAAGCACATTATTCTGATATCACTTAGACATGGGCAGCAAGCAGACTGAACTACAGTATTTACAACACCTGGGATGTGGTAAATCATCTCATCAAATCAGTGATAGGTTTGTTTACTGTTCATAATTGTGACTGGGTCACACTCACGATTCATGCAAAATGCAACTCCCCAGGTTCACTGACCCATTCCCTCCAGACCTGTTTTCGCTCCAAGGGTCTTGACATCTGCCTCAGTCTTTATCCAGCCATGTATGTTCAGCTCACACTGCCCAACAACCAGCCTCTCCTGCACTGGGGCACAGGGTTTCCATCACCAAAAATCTGTCCTGATCCACCCACATCGACGCTGCCACCAAGAAAGCACAACAGCGCCTATACTTCTTCAGAAACTAAGGAAATTTGACATGTCCACACTACTCTTACCAACTTTTACAGATGCACCATAGAAAGCATCCAATCTGGTTGCATTACAGCCTGGTATGGCAACTGCTTGGCCCAAGACCACAAGAAACGTCAGAGAGGAGTGAACACAGCCTAGTCCATCACACAAAGCTACCTCCCATCCATTGACTCTATCCACACCTCCCGCTGCCTGGGGAAAGTGGGCAGCATAATCAAAGACCCCTCCCACCCAGCTTACTCACTCTTCCAACTGCTTCCATCGGGCAGGAGATACAAAAGTCTGAGGACACGCACAAACAGATTGAAAAGAGCTTCTTCCCCGCTATTACCAGACTCTGAAATGACCCTCTTATGGACTGATCTGATTAATACTACACTCCTGTATGCTTCACTCAATGCCTTTGTCTACGTATTTACATTGTGTACCTTGTGTTGCCCTATTATGTATTTTCTTTTTAGTTTACTTTTCATGTACAAAATGATCTATTTGAGCTGCTCGCAGAATAATAATTTTCACTACACCTCGGTACATGTGACAATAAAATCTAACCCAAATCGAGGGAGCAATCTGCCTCTCTTGCATTGGTGCACTGCATTTCCCTCATAACACAGTGGCACAGAAAGGTGACAGCACAAAACAAAGGCACTCAACAAATTGTATCTGTGCCAACTTTCTGCAAGAGTCACAATCCTCTGTCATTGGCCCTGAACTCTGCAGATATTTTTCTCCTCAAAAGATACAAACAGATGAGCAAGGAGCTGGAGTTGGCTATTCAGCCCAGTCTGCTCCACCATTTAATAAGGTCATGGCTGATCTGATAGTAACAGATAGTTGCCCAATTCTCTTTTCAAGGCATCAATTGAATCTGCCTCCACCACATTTTCGAGCAGTGCCTACATGCAGCACAGATTGTTTCTCTTCACATCATAAGGCATAGTAGCAGAATTAGGCCACTCGGCCCAATGAATCTGCTACGCCATTCAATCATGGCTGATATTTTTCCCATCTCCATTCTCCTGCCTTCTCCCCATAACCCCTGATCCCCTTATTAATCAAGAACCTATCTATCTCTATCTTAAAGACACTCAGTTATTTGGCCTCCACGGCATTCTGTGGCAAAGACTTCCACAGATTCACCACACTCTGGCTGAAGAAATTCCTCCTCATCTGTTTTAATTCCTCCTCATCACCTGAGGAAGGAACTGTGCCCCGAAAGCTAGTGAGTCAAAACAAACCTGTTGGACTTTAACCTGGTGTTGTAAGACTTCTTACTCTGTTTTAAAGGATTGCAACTGTAGTCTGAGATTGTGTTCTCTGCTTCTAGTTTTTCCTACAAGTGGAAACATCTTCTCCATGTCCACTCTACCCAGGCCTCGCAGTATTCTGTAAGTTTTAATAAGATTCCCCCATATCCGTCTAAACTCCAACGAGTACAGACCCAGAGTCCTCAACTGTTCCTCATACGACAAGCTCTTCATTCCAGGGATCCCTCTTGCAAACCTCCTCTGGACCCTTTCCAAGGCCAACACATCCTTCCTTAGATACGGGACCCAAAACTGCTCATAATCATAGAATTATCATAGAATTTACAGTGCAGAAGGAGGCCATTCGGCCCATCGAGTCTGCACCGGCTCTTGGAAAGAGCACCCTACCCAAGGTCAACACCTCCACCCTATCCCCATAACCCAGTAACCCCACCCAACACTAAGGGCAATTTATCACGGCCAATCCACCTAACCTGCACATCTTTGGACTGTGGGAGAAACCGGAGCACTCGGAGGAAACCCACGCACACATGGGGAGAATGCAGACTCCACACAGACAGTGACCCAAGCCGGAATCGAACCTGGGACCCTGGAGCTGTGAAGCCATTGTGCTATCCACAATGCTACCGTGCTGCCCAAATGGGGTCTGATCAAGGCCTTACATAGCCTCAGAAGTACATCCCTGGTCTTGTATTCAAGCCCTCTCGACATGAATACATTACATTTGCCTTCCTAACTGCCGACTGAACCTGCACATTAACCATTTGCTTTTACATTTTTTTAAATTTAGAGTACCCAATTCATTTTTTCCAATTAAGGGGAAATTTAGTGTGGCCAATCCACCTACCCTGCACATCTTTGGGATGTGGGGACAAAACCCACACAAACACAGGGAGATGTGCAAACTCCACACAGTCAGTGACCCAGAGCCGGGATCGAAACTGGGACCTCAGCGCCGTGAGGCTGCAGTGTACCTGCACGTTAACCTGAAGAGAATCTTGAGCAAGGTCTCCCAAGTCCCTTTGAGCTTGTGATTTCCTCAGCATTTTCCCATTTAGAAAATAGTCTATGCCCCCATTTATCCTTCTAAAGTGCATAACCTCACACTTTTCCATATTGTATTCCACCTGCCATTTCTTTGCCCACTCTCCTAGCCTTGCTCAGCATTGCTTCTTTTTCTAATCACTTTAAGTGATTGCCCTGTTTATAATCTTGCCCTAAATATGACTTGGTCTTAACGTGGTCTGTTTTAAAGTGGTCAAGTGCCTTTCCATGTGAGAACTGTTCAAGAAACTTATTAGAATTATTTGTAGCTAGGGCAGCACGTGGAGCAGTGGTTAGCTGTGGGACGACAGCGCTGAGGACCCGGGTTTGAAATCCCGGCCCTGGGTCACTGTCCGTGTGGAGTTTGCATATTCTCCCCGTGTCTGCGTGGGTTTCACCCCCACAACCCAAAGATGTGCAGGTTAGGTGGATTGGCCAGGTTAAATTGCCCCTGAATTCGAAAAAAAATAATAATAATTGGGTACTCAGAATTTATGTTTTAAAAAAAGGATTATTTGTAGCTTCCCCACCAATCAGTTTTTTCCTAAAACGCTGGCTTTGAAAGTAGACCAAGGCAGGCCAGCAGCACAGTTCGATTCCCGTACCAGCCTCCCCGAACAGGCGCCGGAATGTGGCGACTAGGGGCTTTTCACCGCAACTTCATTTGAAGCCTACTTGTGACAATAAGCGATTTTCATTTCATTTCATTTCAAGTGACTTTATTTTCATCGTGAGTTAACTGAAGTGTGTTCCTAACCTCTCATTATCTAAATTTCCATTCACCATTTTTCTGCCCGCCTAACCCAGTCCATAGCTTTCTCCCTCATTGTCTAAAACACATCAGCAACTTTTGTATAATCCTGGTACATACATTTCAGTCTAAATCATTGATATATACCGGAAAACTGGAGCCCCACTGGAAACAGATGTCCAGGCATCATTCAGTCCTGGATGTGACTAACAGCAGCAACAACAGCTGAATCCAAACCCTGCTGTTGCCTGTGAACTTGCTGATGTCTGTGCAGGTTGTTTGACTGAGTGAATCTCCTCCCACACACGGAGCAGTTAAACAGCCTCTCCCCAGTACCGCTCCGACGTGTCGGCCACACGGTAACACAGTGGTTGGCACTGTTGCTTCAAAGCTCCAGGGTCCCAGAATTCCCGCTTGGCTCACTGTCTGTGCGGAGTTTGCACGTTCTCCCCATGTCTGCGTGGGTTTCCTCCAGGTCCTCCAGTTTCCTCCCAGAAGTCCAAAAATGTGTAGATTAGGTGGATTGGCCATGATAAATTGCCCTGAGTGTCCAAAAAGGTGAGGTGGGGTTATGGGTTAGGTTGGAGGTATGGCTTAAGTGAGGTGCTCTTTCCAAGGGCCGGTGCACTCGATGGGCCGAATGCCCTCCTTCTGCACTGTAAATTCTATGATTGTGTTTCAGTGTGAACTCGCTGGTGTTTCCATAGATTCGGTTTACCTTTAAATCTCTTTTCAGTCAGAATATTTAAAAGGTTTCTGATCAATGTGAACAAGTTGGTGTGAAGTCAGATAGGATGACTGAGTAAATTTCTTGTCACACATGTGAACTCGCTGGTGTTGCAGAAGCTGGGATGAACATGTGAATCCCTTCTCACACACGGAGCAGGTGAATGGCCTCTCCCCAGTGTGAGTGCGTTGATGTGACAGTAAATTATTTTTATTTTTAAAGCTCTTCTCACACACAAAGCAGGTGAATGGCCTCTCCCCAGAGTGAGTGCGTTGATGTGACAGTAAATTCTTTTTACTTTTAAAGCTCTTCTCACAGTCAGCACATTTAAAAGGTTTCTGATCAGTATGAACAAGTTGGTGTCTCAGGAGGATTGATGACTGAGTGAATCCCTTTCCACACACGGAACAGGTGAATGGCCTCTCCCCAGTGTGAGTGCGTTGGTGTACCAGTAAATTCTTTTTACTTTTAAAGCTCATCTCACAGTCAGCACATTTGTAGCGTCTCTGATCAGTATGAAAAAGTTGGTGTCTCAGGAGGATTGATGACTGAGTGAATCCCTTCCCACACACGGAGCAGCTGAATGGCCTCTCCCAAGTGTGAGTGCGTTGGTGTGTCAGTAAATCCATTCTGCGTTTAAAGCTCTTCTCACAGTCAGCACATTTAAACGGTCTCTGGTCAGAGTGGACCCGATGGTGAGCCCGGAGGTTTGACAAATCATTAAATCCCTTCCCACATTCCAAACAGGTGAATGGCCTCTCCCCAGTGTGAGTGCGTTGATGTAACAGTAAATCCTTTCTGCTTTTAAAGCTCTTTTCACAGTCAGCACATTTAAAAGGTTTCTCATCAGTATGAACAAGTTGATGTCTCAGGAGTTCAGTTGACAGAATGAATCCCTTCCCACACACGAAGCAGGTGAATGGCCTCTCCCCAGTGTGAGTGCGTTGATGTGTCAGTAAATTATATCTGCTTTTAAAACTCTTCTTACAGTGATCACATTTAAATGGTCTCTGATCAGTATGAACAAGTTGGTGTGTCAGGAGGTGTGATGACCGAGTGAATCCCTTCCCACACACGGAGCAGGTGAACGGCCTTTCCCCAGTATGAATACGTCGATGAGTTTCCATTTCAGACGGGTAATTGAATCCCATCCCACAGTCCCCACATTTCCACGGTTTCTCCATGGTTATCGACAAGTTGTCAGGTGTAGGTAGGATGCAGATTTGAGGTCACTATCAGATCAGCCGTGATGTTATTAAATGGTAGAACAGGCTCACGGGGCTGAATGTCCTATTGCTGCTTCTTGATTCCTTTGGGGCGAATGTCCTTATGTCTCTCCAACTTGGATCATCAGTTGAAGCCTGAGTACGGTGTCTCCCTGATGTAAATGCTGCAATTTAATTTCATGCTTTGTGATTGGTTAAAGCTCAGTTCCAGCTAACTGGAAAATTACTTAGATGTCTGTGTCTCAGTGCTTTTCCAATCACAGTGATTTTTGACATTTTTTCTGAAAGACAAAACAGACGAACATTTCTCCTTCCACGTTGAAAGGCCGGTCCTGATGAATCAAGTGACTCTGTCAGATCTCGACATGATGTTTGCATCTGCAAATATTCTGTAAAAGGAGATTACATTGAAATACTGTCAATATATATGACACAAACATGCCATTCTGTACCGATACTGCTGTCAATACTCGGCACACATCTCCGACTGTCACACCTATCAAATCTCAGCCCTTCAGCTGGTTTTTGATTCAATTTTCTCTCGTGCTTGTCCCGTTTCCTTTTGAAAACATGTCAGCACTTTCCTCAACTCCTTTCCATGGTAATGAGTTGCACATTCTGAACCTGTGATAAATAAATTTGTCTGTATTGCCCCCTTGGATTTATTTGTAACTATCTTGTATTTATGACGTGTTGTTTATTGATGGTCACTCTCTCACATCGCCCCTCTCCAAACTACTGATAATTTAAAAGATTTATAGCAGGTCACTGCTTCATTTATTGTTGTCGATAGAAAAAGGGCTCCACTCCATTTAATCTTTCCTGAGAGCTGTAATCGTTCATGTTACAAAAGTCATAACTGTTGATGCAGGATAGAATTCGCAAAGAGACAAACCTTTCTGTTGGGTTCAGTTTGTTGTGTGCAAAGTCTCCAATTCTAATCCCCTGTAAAAGGAGTTTACAAAAGCCATCACTGTCAGTCCAGGATAGAAATTCTGAACAGGCAATTCTAGTTTCTCTGGAACATTTTTTCCTCTCTTGTTCCCCCAAAGCTGTAAATCTCCACCCCACACACTCTCCCTACTCCCTGGGCTGAAATCCAAACCCATCTCACCATCTGCACCATTTATTTCCTTCACTCCCAGTTTTCTCCCTCCCACTCCTCTGCCTGGGTTCAGTTCTCCAGTTCCTGTCTGCAGACTGACAATAAAATCAATGGGTCTTATTGGGGGTTTGGGGCCTCCAGCGGGTGTTTGTGAATCCTCCCCGCCCACCTGCCAGGGTTTCCTTCCTTGGCAGAGATCAGAGTCCTCATTGATTTGAGTGCAAAGTGTCAGCTTTTATTTATTATCCCCCCTCCCCCATCCTCTGTTGTGAACCACCCTCCAGTGTGTGAAGCAGGATGGTGCCCGTTAACCTGGGCCTGTTCCCGGGAGGGAGGGAGAAGCTCCGCAGCTGCAGCAGGGTAGCATGGTGGTTAGCATAAATGCTTCAAAGCTCCAGGGTCCCAGGTTCGATTCCCGGCTGGGTCACTGTCTGTGTGGAGTCTGCACGTCCTCCCCCTGTGTGCGTGGGTTTCCTCCGGGTGCTCCGGTTTCCTCCCACAGTCCAAAGATGTGCGGGTTAGGTGGATTGGCCATGCTAAATTGCCCGTAGTGTCCTAATAAAAAGTAAGGTTAAGGGGGGGTTGTTGGGTTACGGGTATAGTGTGGATACGTGGGTTTGAGTAGGGTGATCATGGCTCGGCACAACATTGAGGGCCGAAGGGCCTGTTCTGTGCTGTACTGTTCTATGTTCTAAACCAGGGAGCTGACAATGATGGTGAAGGGTTTGCTCCAGCTCACAATGCCCGAGGGCTGATTGACGGCGGGTTCGGGCCAATAGGAAGAGGGGGCGGGGCTGGAGGACCAAACAAGAGCGACTGGTCCTCCAGGCAATCAGAGTGAATAGGAGGCGGAGCAAAGCCGGGGCTCTCGCTCCCTCCGCATGCGCCCGGGCCTGTCTCGGAGAAAAGCCCGAGCAGCTTTCGCCGGTTCAGCTCCTGTATCCTCTCTTCGTATTCGGGGCTTCGGTCTGCACGGAATGTCTGTGAAGCCTTTCGACCCATCCGCCGGCTCCATCCCTCCCTCATGACTTACCAAACCGAATTTGACCGGCTCACAATTTCCACCCAACCGCCTGAATCCTGAGTTGTCATAGGTACTGCGCATGCTCAGGCCTCACGTGGGAGACCGGGGCTGAGCCCCGCCCCTCATTCACTCCGATTGATTGGAAGACTGGCTGCAACCACTCGGTCCTCCAGGCCCACCCCTCTCTTCCTATTGGACCAGAGCTGCCGTCAATCACTCTCTGGCATTGTGAGCTGGAGCATGCGCAGTGCCTATGCTGGACTCGGCTTGGAGGGTTCACTGAAACCCGGTGGAGGTTCCAAACCTATACAAAGTTTCCGGGTTCGGGTTTGCATCGAGCGGTCTGCTCCCGGTGACAGGCCTGAGTTAACGGCCGCCGTCTTTATAGAGGCTGCAAACCCGCAGGAGGCAAAACATCAGAGATAGAGTTTGTTGTGAAACCAATGGGATATTGTAAAACAGGAGGTCAGCGTTAAAGTCAACAACAACAACTTCTATTTATATAACACCTTTAACATCATAAATCATCCCAGTCAACTTCACAGGAACATTGTAAAACAAAGTGAGACACCCAGACACAAAAGAAGATATTAGGACAGGTGACCAAAAACTTGGTCAAAGAGGTGACTTTTAGAGTCTGAAAGGAGGTAAGTGAGGTGGAGACGGGGAGGTTTAGGGAGGGAATTCAGTGCTTGGGGCCGAGGGAATTTAGAACCATGGTGGAGTAATTAGAATCGGGGGTGTGCAAGAGTCCAGGATCAGAGCTGTACAGATATCTCAGGGGGTTGTGGAGCTGGAGGAGATGACAGACACAGGGAGAGATGAGGTCATGGAGCCATTTGAAAATGAGAGTGAGAATTGACTGGGAGAGAATGCAAGTCTCGGAGCACAGAGATCATAGGGGAAAGGAACTTGCTGTGAATTAAGACATGGGTAGCAGCCTTTTGGATGGCTTTAAGTTTACAGAGGTAGAATGTGGGAGAGCAGCCAGGTGTGTAATGGAATTGTCAAATCGGGAGGTGACGAAAGCATGACTGAGGTTTCAGCCCCAGGCGCACAGACACAGGAGAGAGGCCGGATAATGTAACGTGGGTGGAAACGGGCAGTCTCTGTGATAGCACAGGCATGAGTCCAAATATGTGCAGGTTAGGTGGATTGGCCATGTTAAATTGCCGTAGTGTCCAAAAAGGTTAGGTGGGGTTACTGGGTTATGGGGATAGGATGGAGGTGGGGCTTAGGTAGGCAGCCTTCAGGACGTTCGGCAACGCAGTATCGCCAAGCAGAAACTGATAGCCAAGTTCCGCACGCATGGGTACAGCCTCAACCGGGACCTTGGATTCATGTTGCATTACATTCACCCCCCACCATCTGGCCTGGGCTTGTGAAATCCTACCAACTGTGCTGGCTTGAGACATTTCACATCTCTTTAACCTGTGATTATCCCTCTCTCCAGTTGCAATGTTTGGAACTGTAAAGATTTAATTACCTGCAGACACGCACTCAAAGTATCATCTTGCATCATTGAATTTCTCTATATATGTGGTTGTGGAACCCACCTCTTCATTCACCTGTGGAAGGAGCTGCGCTCCGAATGCTAATGATTCGACACAAACCAATTGGACTTTAACCTGGTGTTGTCAGTCTTCCTACTGTGCCCACCCCAGTCCAATGCTGGCATCTCCACATCCAGACTAGGAAAGCGGAGAACCAGGCTGAAGCTCCAGGGTTCCACACGGCAGATCAACTCAGCAACCCAATTCAAGGGCAATTCAGGGTGGGTGTAAATGAATAATGAAAATGTCAATCTTGTAACTTTTCCACTCATGGAAATGAATGGGGTTTGATAATGTTTCTGTGCAGTATTAAACCGAGGGCCTTTAAGCAAACATGATAATCACTACACTACAGAAACAGGGAACAGCGCTCCGTGCACTGACCGAGAATAGTAAACAGTGCATCCTTATTGCACTGAAGACCCTTCTATTGTGGGAGTACAATTTGACTGAAAATTAGGCAATTGGTGGAGAAATTGATCTGACTTTTGAATCATAAAATGCCACAACACATTAGAAAACCATTCACAACTAACACGTGTGAACTCTGACTGCAATTCCTGCCAGTCTCCATCACAGAGTATTTTGCAGGGTATCATTTGGAACTTTTCGGGTGTCAGGTAATGCATTTGTTTAACTATTGAACAATAAATAACAATGATACAACTTATCTGCCAATTTAGATGAGTAACATCAATAATGTTTCGAATAATAATAATGAGGGACATTTGGTGTGTGAGGAGACGTGATAACCAGTCCACTGAAAAAACAGCTGATTGACAATGAGCCCATTGGAAAATCTGTTGTGCTATCTGTAAAAATGATCAAAGTCAAATAAAAATATAGATTGAACAAGAGCAAATTGATTAGTCTCAATGTCCTTCTCTCTTTCTGTGATCTTGAAGTTTCTCTATTCCAATTATTCTTCCAATTTGCTTTTGAAAAAGGAGTTTCTGCAGAATCCTTGAGAACGTTCCCCTGGACCAATGACCAGAAAATTCAGACATGAAGATGGTGCAGTTTATGATACAAACATTATGTAATCATGCAATTGGTTTCATATTGAATTTACAAAAGTGTATTTTGCTGCTGAAGCATCTTGTCATTATTTCTGAGTTGATAACAGAATCTAATTACATTTGATCTACATCCTATTCACAGAGTCTGTCTATTAGAGAGGGATTTGTAAAGCTTAACAAAGCCCTCTAGACTTTAGAGATCACTTTGCTGAAGTAGTTTACTTTATTAGATTTCAAATGAATTATGAAATGTAGAAATGTCTGCCCAGCAAATATTTCCTCTCATTCAGTAATAACATAATTCTTATATTCCTTCGAAAAACATCAAACAATTTTACTCAGTATTTGTTGCATTACTCAAAACTTGATATTATTTGATATTTATGTCCTCATCTGAAATTGAGACTCTCTGAAATATACAACAAACATGATTGACAAAGAAAATAAAGTCACTGGGTAACATAAGTTCTGTTGAGTTCATTTGAGATTGGCCACGTCAGTTTTTAAACAAATACCTTCACAGGTAGGAGATTAAAGAATGATAAGTTTATTATATTTTACCCTCTTTGTTCTGGGTATGAAACATTCCGCTGCCTTAATCCCGTTCATGTTAATGAAACGAGGGGTGACAGCAAATCCGCACTGAGCCTGAATTTCCTCATCTCCCTGAGTGGCTTTTCCTGTTTCTCTGCCACAAAGCCCGATTTTCAAAAAGGTGTTTTAGTTGAATCTCTGCCATTCCCTCTAATTCAGTTAGAATATAATTTGCCTATGTCTGTATGAACACACATTACCATTAGATATCTTTCAGATGGTGATTAAAAATGTTAATCTGTATCCGGAAATCCATTAAATTCTGTTGTGGACTGAACAAACTGAGAAGATCTGAACTGTATCAAAATGGGATCATCTTTTTCTGATCTTTGCTTCTTCAATATTCACAGAATTCTGTGAAAGAAGTTTGAGGCCGAGGAGGCCAAATATATATCTAATAAATGGGATTCTGATGATATGCAGAAACAAATGCATGTTATCCAAACATCCCTCAAACTAAGCGAGAAGAATTCGACATTCCTGCACAGTTTTGAATGGAGGATCTTTCGCGAGTTAGCTGAACATGTTAACCACTACACCACAGAAACAGGCAGCAGCGGAGCAGCCAATGGACCTATGCTATGTTCAACTGCAGTGTCTTGCTGCAGCTTCTGATGGATAGGCTGAGAGGCCATGTCACTTATTATTCTCCTCCACCTTCCTCACATGTTTATTTCTAGCAACTTATTTTCATTTCTTCCATCAATCTGTTTTTCCTCCACCATTGTCCCCCCCCTCCCCCCTTGGACAATCTGCTCCCTGTTCCTAGTCTTCCTTTCACTCACTGCTAACTTTTATTCTGCCGTTCAGATTCTAATCTCTTAACGCACCACTATCAGCACTGTTCTTAGCCTTTATTACCCCTATTTACATTCTCTTTTTCTTTCTGTCATTTTAGTCATTCACCACCTGTCCCTGGCCCTCTACCCAGCCCCACATCTCCACAAGCTCCCTGCCCTCCCGCCCATTCACTGTCCACCCACAATAGTCTAAATCTGACCCTATTTGCAGTTCTCCAGCTTTGACAAAGAGTCACCCAGACTCAAAACATCAGCTGCCATCTCTCTCCACAGAGGCTGCCAGACCTGCTGAGATTGTCCTGTGTTTTCTGTTTTTGTTTCCGATTGAAGAATCCGCAGTAAGTTGCTTTTATCTCACAATTAGACATGATTTAGACAGTTATTATGTTCATTTGCATCTGTAAGCACATTAAATTCTGTTGTGGTTGAACAAACTGCCAATATCGGAACTGTGTCAAAGCAGGAAATTCTTTATCATCTCACTGCTTCTTGAAAATGCAGCACTTCAGACTTCGCTGAATCAATTTTTGTGGCTGATGTGAGACCAGATCTCCTATTCCTCTCACATACGAGATTCAGGTAATATTCAGGGACAAACGGATGTTGTGGAAAGTTTTCCTCGGACTAAATGAGAAGCATTTAATGCTTCTGCCAGTTTCAAACCGGGGACCTTTCACGTGTTAGGTGACTATGATAACCCCTTCTCTACACAGCTGGCACCCGGGCTTTTCACAGTAACTTCATTGAAGCCTACTCGTGACAATAAGCGATTTTCACTTTCACATGACCCAATGGACTTGTGCAACATGCAACTGCACAGTCTTGCTGCAGCTTTCAATGGGCAGCACATGTGGTTATCACTGTGGCTTCACAGCATCAGGGTCCCAGGTTCGATTACCGGTTTGGGTCACTGTCTGTGCGAAGTCTGCACGTTCTCCCTGTGTCTGCGTGAGTTTCCTCCGGGCGCTCCAGTTTCCTACAAGTCCCGAAAGATGTGCTTGTTCGGTGAATTGGAGATTCTGAATTCTCCCTCGGTGGAACTGAACAGGCGCAGGAGTGTGGCGACTAGGGGATTTTCACAGTAACTTCATTGCAGTGTTAATGTCAGCCCACTTGTGACAATAATAAAGATGATTATTATTATTGTAAATGTCCTCTGCACCCTCTCCAAGAACTTCACACCTTTCTTACAGTGTGAGGCCCATATCTAAGGTTCCATTCCAGAGGGATAGAATTGAAAAGCACGGAGGAAATGTTCAACTTGTTTAGAATTAGGGTTAGACTACACTGGGAGCACTGACAACATTGGTGATCTCCATTTAGAAAAATAAAATAGAGGCACTGGATAAGGTGCAACAAAGATTCATAATAGACAGAACTGAGAGCATTTAACACTCATGATGAGGAGATGCCGACCATCAGGAGCATAGAGACACAGAGATCATTGCTCGGCACAACATCGAGGGCCGAAGGGCCTGTTCTGTGCTGTACTGTTCTATGTTCTAATGTTGGTTAGGCCATATTTGGAATACTGTGTCCCAATTCTGGTCACTGCACTACCAGAAGGACGTGGAGGCTTTGGACAGAGCACAGAAAAGGTTTACCAGGATGTTGCCTGGTCTGGAGGGGATTAGCTATGAGGAGAGATTGAATAAACAGGATTGTTTTCCTGAGAGAGATGGAGGCGGAGGGGTGACCTGATAAAAGTTTATAAAATTATTAGGGGTACAGAGTGAACAGTGCAGAAATGGCAATTACAAGGGGGCACAAATTCAAGGTGAGGGGGAAAAAGGTTCAGTGGAGAATGGAGATGTGTGCGGGAAGAGTATTTTACACAGTGGGTGGTGGTGGCCTGGAATGCACTGCCAAGTGAGGTGGTTGAGGCAGATACGTTAGCGACCTTTAAGACTTATCTGGATAGGCACATGAACAGATGGGGTATAGAAGGATACAGGCGGTTAGTCTAGATAGAACACGTGATCGGGGCAGGCTTAGAGGGCCGAAGGGCCTGTTCCTGTGCTGTATTGTTCTTTGTTCTATACAGGGCCTTGGCGAGGCCGTAGCTGGGATATTGTGTGCAGTTTTGGTCTCCTTATCTGAGGAAGGACGTTCTTGCTCGAGAGGAAGTGCAGCAAAGGTTTACCAGACTGATTCCTGGGATGGTGGGACTGACGTATGAGAGATTGAATCAGTTAGGATTGTATTCGCTGGAGTTCAGAAGAATGAGGGATCTTATCGAAACCTACAATATTCTAACAGGATTTGATTGGGGAGATGCAGGAAAGATTTTCCCGATGGTGGGAGTGTACAGAAACAGAGGTCACAGTCTGAGAATACGGGGGAGACCATTTAGACAGAGATGAGGAAACATTTCTTCACCCAGAGAGTGGTGAACCTGTGGGATTTGTTACCACAGGAAATAGTTGAGGCCAATACCTTGCATGTTTTCAAGAAGCAGATAGATATCGCACTGAAGGCAAAGGGGATCAAAGGAAATGGAGGGGAAAGCGGGATTAGGCTGTGGAGTTGGATGATAAACTATGATCATAATGAATGGCAGAGCAAGTGCAAAGGGCCAAATTATCTCTTCCTGCTCCTATTTTCTATGTAATCCCTTCCCACACTAAGAGCAGGTGAATGGCTTTTCCCCAGTGTGAACTCGCTGGTGTGTCTGCAGACTGGATAACTGTGTGAATCCATTCCCACAGAGGGAGCAGGTGAATGGCTTCTCCCCAGTATGAACTTGCTGATGTCTCTGCAGGATGGATGGATCAATAAATCCCTTCCCACACTGAGGGCAGGTGAACGGCCTCTCCCCGGTGTGAATTCGCTGATGTGTCTGCAGACTGGATAAATCACTGAATCCGTTCCCACACTGAGAGCAGGTGAATGACGTCTCCCCAATGTGAATTCGCTGATGGCTCCGCTGACTGGCTAACCAAGTGAATCCCCTCCCACACTGAGAGCAGGTGAATGGCTTTTCCCCAGTGTGAAGTCACTGGTGTGTCTTCAGGATGGATAACTGTGTGAATCCATTCCCACAGATGGAACAGGTGAATGGTCTCTCCCCAGTGTGAACTCGCTGATGTTTTCGCACGGCGGATGAATCAATGAATCCCTTCCCACACTGAGAGCAGGTGAATGGCCTCTCTCCAGTGTGAACTCGCTGGTGTGTCTTCAGGGTGGATAACTGAGCGAATCCCTTCTCACACTGAGAGCAGATGAATGGCTTCTCCCCAGTGTGACTGCGTCGATGAGACTCCAGCTTTGATGGGGCTCTGAATCCCTTCCCACAGTCCCCACATTTCCATGGTTTCTTCCTGTCTTGGGTCTCCTTGTATCTCTCCAGGTTGGACAGTCAGTGGAAGCCTTGCCTACACACAGAACATGTGCACTGTCTCTCCTCACTGTGAATAGTGTGATGTTTTTTCAGGCTGTGTAACTGGTTGAAGCTATTTCCACAGTCAGTTCATTGGAACTCTCTCACTCGGGTGTGTGTTGTGTGGGTCTCGGTGCTTTTCCGGTCACACTGATGCTTGAAATCTTTAGAAGCTGACAGTTCGGACAAACATTTCTCCTTCTCACAATGGTATTCAGATCAGAAGGAATTGAGTGCGTTTGTCACATCAAGATGTGCAGTTTGAGATTTCTGTCCATAATTCTTCCTCTTCTAATTTCCTTTAAAAACAATTTGCAAAAGTCATCATTGTTAGTACATGATGAAAATTCAGAACAGACAATTCTAGTTCCTATGGAGCATTATTTCTTCTCTTGTTCTCCAAAAGCTGTAAATCTCCATCCCACACACTCTCCCTCCATTCTCACTCTGCTGTATCTAATATTCACCCTCCCAATTCGCCTGAAGGTGCTGGTTCATGTTGATCGACAGATCCAAGCTCAGCTCACTGCTTCCTGACCAGGACACAGATTAGAATAGGAGCAAGAGTTGGCCATTCAGCCCACTGTGTCTGCACAACCATTTAATGAGATCCTTGGCCGATCTACCTCAGCACCATTCTCCCACACGATCCCCATATCCCTCAATATCTTCAATATCTAGAAACCTATCAATATTTGTCTTGAGCATACCTGATGACTGAGGCTCCACATTCCTCTGGGGTAGAGAATTCCAAAGCTTCACCACATCCTCGAGTGAAGAGATCCATCCTCATCTTATCTTTCTCTCTATTTTCCTACCTATTCCCCATAACCCTTAACTCCATTGCCAATAAAACACCTGTCTAACTTGTGCTTCAATATATTCAATGAGCCCCAGATACAACTGGTCCCTGTGGAAGAGAAATCTAAAGACTATCAACCCTTTGAGGGAAGAGATGACTGGAAATCTATAATGTAGCTACAGTCTTATATTACAAGGCGAGAAATAATAATAAATATAATTTATTACAGAACCGCAAATAATATATCTAATCTGTACCATGTAACATATCTCTGTCCATTATTCATTTAATTGCCCTGAAATGTCAGCCATCTCCTGGGGAACCTACACATTTAATGGTGAACATTAGGAAAGAGACCATCCTTTTCGCCAGACAAATAAATATGTCAAGCTGAGGGAAAGACCTGGACCACAAGGGAGAATAATAAATCAGAGGTCTCTCCGATGGCAAGGAAGGGAACACTGGCAGGTGGGCGGGGAGGATTCACAAAAACCCACTGGAGGCCCCAAACCCCCCAATAAGACCCATTGGTTTTATTGTCAGTCTGCAGACAGGAGCTGGAGAACTGAACCCAGGCAGAGGAGAGGGAAGGAGAAAACTGTGAGTGGAGGAAAGAAATGGTGCAGAATGGCAGCATGGTGGTGCAGTAGTTAGCACTACTGCCTCATGGTACCGAGGTCCCAGGTTCGATACCGGCTCTGGGTCACTGTCCGTGTGCAGTTTGCACATTTTCCCCGTGTTTGCGAGGGTTTCTTCCCACAACCTAAAGATGTCAGAGTAGGTGGATTGGCCACGCTAAATTGCCCCTGAATTGGAAAAAATAAAATGCATACTCCAAATTTAAAAAAAAAAGAAACGGTGCAGATGGGTTTGGATTTCAGCCGAGGGAGGAGGGAGAGTGTGTGGGACGGGGATTTACAGCTTTTGGAGAACAAGAGAGGGAAAAATGTTCCAGAGAAAATAGAATTGCCTGTTCAGAATTTCTATCCTGGACTGACAGTGATGACTTTTGTAAACTCCTTTTATAGGGGGTTAGAAGGGGAGCATTTACAGGTGGAAACTCAAATCAAACTTCACAACAAGATTTAACAGAGTCACTCCATCCAACAGGACGCGAATATCATTGACCTGTGAATGTGGAAGAAGGGTTCGATTCCCGGTTTGGGTCACTATCTGTGCGGAGTCTGCACGTTCTCCCCGTGTCTGTGTGGGTTTCCATCGGATGTTCCTGTTTCCTCCCACAAGTCTCAAAAATCGTGCTTGTTTGGTGATTTGAACATTCTGAATTCTCCCTCCGAGGACCCGAACAGGCGCCGGAGTGCAGTGACTAAGGGATTTTCTCAGTAACCATTGCAGTGTTAATGTAAGCCTTTTTGTGACACTAATAAAGTTTATTATTTATTATTCAACTGATCGTCAAACGTGGAGAGGGACAAGGACACCAGCAGCATGTTGAAACCGTGTAAATAGGGGCTGGTTTAGCACAGGGCTAAATAACTGGCTTTTAAAGCAAGACCATGGCAGGCCAGCAGCGCGGGTTCAATTCCGGTACCAGCCTCCCCGAACAGGTGCCAGTATGTGGCGACTAGGGGCTTTTCACAGTAACTTCATTTGAAGCCTGCTTGTGACAATAAGCGATTTTCATTTCATTTTTCATGTGGGGACTGTGAGAAGGGATTCAAGTCCCCATGTGAGCTGGGGTCTCGTCACACGGTGGAAATGGCTGATTCCGTGATGGGGGTTGGTACAGAGACCATTGATTCAACTGGTCACCTGGAACGCAAGGGGATTGGGTGGACCAGTGAAGGTCAAGGGTTGTCACTCACCTAAAGAATCTAAATGCTGGTGTAGTGTTCTTGCAGGAGATTCATTGTGGGTTAGAGATCAGACCAGACTGCGGAAGGTTGAGCCAACTGTTTCATTCGGGCTTTGACACAGGGTTCGAGGTGCTGCAATTCTAATCAATAAACAGTCACTCTTTCAGTCTTCAGTCACTAGCATCATTGCGGACACTAATAGGAGATATGTGGTGGTCAGTGGGTCACTGGCGGGTATATTGGTGGTGCTGGTGAATGGCTAAGCCCCTAACTGGGACAATATGGCATTTGCAAAAAATATTGTTGGGATCCATCCCAGACCTGGATACACATCAATCAATGCTTGGTGGAGACTTCACTTGTGTACTGGATCTGGAAATGGATTGGTCCAAGCCCATTCAACCGCTATAAATACACAATAACGGAGTGGAATCCGGACGGACCATCTGGCATGACCCAGGCACCAGAAACGACAACAGCAAACCCGGAAAAAAGATAAATCAATCTGTTCCCATCAGTAGATTGTAAAAGAACTATGGGACATAGATTTAAGATTGTGAGTAAGATCTACAGGGAGGATATGAGGAAGAAATTTTACACAGTGAGTGATAATGATATGGAACTCAATGCTTACACACAAAGGTCGATAATCTCCAGGTCCTGATAATCCGAATGGTGCTGTCAGAATTTGATGTGAGGATTGGTTGTGAATTTCCTGCCTCCGAATCCCTTTCTAAGTGCCTGTGAAAGAAGTTTGCAAAGGCATCACTGTCAGTCCAGAAATAAAATTCAGGAAAGAAAAATATTTTTCCAGGTTTGAATTTGCTGTGTGTAAATCCTCCCCTAATAACCCCCTGTAAAAGGAGTTTCCAAAATTAATCACTGTCAGTCCAGGATAGAAATTCACAACATTCTCCCCTCCTGCTCCCTGGTCCAGGATGACAGCTCTGCCCCCCCCCCCCCCCCCCCCCCCACCCCCGCGCCCCCCCCCCGCCCGCTGCACACTGACCCTCTTGTCATCAGCACTCCCCTAATTTGAGGGTGATGTTCACTCAGGGTTGTGAATTTCTACCCGGGGTTTTCATGTGGCTGAACAGAGTCACAGAGCTTTGTGGGGCAGGATGTCCAATGAGACAGTGAAATCGGAGAGCAGGATTGGCTTCCTTTTCTTTCCATCTCTGCCACCGCTTTGCATCATCAATAAGACATTGGGACTCAAAGACTAATACAGTTTGATGGACAAGTTGTCTCCAATCTGAACAATGGGGAACAAGCTCTTCACACTCATTGAAACATCACCCCGACAAAGAGTACAACAGCAACCTATTTATCTTCCCCAATGTGATCGGTGTAATTAGTCTCAAATTTAACCTGGAATGGTCATTAAAAGTTCCCAGTCACTCTGATATCTGAAATCTTTGTCCTCAGACAGAACAGACAAACCATTTTACCTCCCAATGATATTCAGGTCCTGATAAATCGAGTAACTCAGTCAGAGGATGATATGATGTTTGGTTTGAAGTTTCCGTTGGTAAATCCTCCTCTTTCTAAAGGAGTTTCCGAAAAAATTTCACTCTGAGTCCAGGAGAGAATATGTTAATAAATTAAATAACCTCATATTTTAATGTTTAAAATGAGAATGGACGTGAATGTAATGCTGAGAGCGGCAGCAATCTGTGTGGGTGTTCTTGATGCTGTCAGAGTGAGTTCATCCTCACAGGCAGGAAGACTGTTCACAGTGATAACATGAAACTGACGCCTGCTGTTTCATTCTCAGGTAACACAACTTCCTGTTTCTCTGCTGCCAGTTCCAAACCACACATCTCACTTCTGAGCAGAAAATAAATGCAGGGACCACAATCTGGTGGGGCCATCTGTCAGTGCGGCCTATATCTGTCCACAGAGTCAGGGTAGAGTCACACAGATCACATTGTGGTGACATTTACAAATGAGCCGGTTATTTCTGTTCAGAGTCTCCATTCCCGGACAGAACCGGCTGTGTCTGTGAATCAGTCACTGAGTTCCCTCTGCTCTCTGTAGCTGGGAACTGATAACCTGCTCCCTTATATTGTACATCATTCTTTCTGTGTTACTTGTTTCCTCTATTTCTCAGCTTTTATCTCTCGCCACCTCGTCTTTCTTTTTTTTAAAATCTCTCAGTCTCTCCTTTCCTCTGTATCTCTCTCAATCTCTGTCTGTTCCTAATCAATTGAGGTGTTCAAATCATACAGTGTTTGCGATAGATTGAAGAAGGAAAAAGAGGGAGAAAAACAGAAAATGTTGGAAAACTTCACTAGTTCTGGCAGCATCGGTACTGAGAGAAACAGAGTTAACGTTTCGAGTCCCTGTGACTCAGAGCAGGAGAAACCGGGATTGTCCCTCTGAGATCAGGGAAGGTGAAGGGGAGATTTAATAGAGGTGTTTAAAATGAGGAAGGATTTATGATAGTGTCAATGGGGAGAAACTATTTCCCAAGAGCAGGAAGGTTTGTAACCAGAGGACACAGAGATTTAAGAGATTTGACAACAGAATCCAAGGGGATGATGAGAATTATTTTTACACAGTGATGTGATGTGATCTGAAATTCACACTGACAGGCTGCTGGAAGCAGATTTACAGTAACTTTTAAAGTGAGTTACATTTGTAGAGGGTAAATTGGCAGTATTATGGTGAATCAGATGAATTCGACAGTTCGCTGATAGAATCTCTACAGTGCAAAAGGAGGCCGTTCGGCCCATTGCAGATGCACTATACCTAGGCCCAATCCCCCATCCTATCCCTGTAACCTCAGCTAACCAGCACATTTTTGCACACTAAGGGGAAGTTGATCATGGCTCATCCACCTAAGTTGCAAATCTTTGACTGGTGGTAGGAAACCCATGCAGACACTGGGAGAAAGTGCAAACTCCACACAGACAGTCACCCAAGGCTGGAATTGAACCAGGGTCCATGGTGCTGTGAGGTAGCAATGATGCCCTTTGCGACAATCTGAATTTTCCTCTTCTGATGTTTTAACATTTGATCTTTTCAATCACAATGTGTCTCAAAGAGAAGATATATTTCCTGTATAAATCGAGAACCACTAGAATGATTTCAGTTCCTCTAAGGATGCACCTCAGATACCAGAAATCTCTGGACTTCCCCATGTACTCATTGCTCTCACCTTGGGTAGAACAGCTCTGAATCAGGTGGAGTCAGTCACACGTGCCTCTGTCATGATGTTTCCATTCCTATTTTATCTCACATCTCCCAGTGACACTGACTATAACACAGAAACATCAAATTATCATTGCTACCTTGCATCTTGCCCTCCTATTATTGTCTCATGATAATAGTAACAGAGTAATACACACCAGCATTGGAATAACAGGCATTCCCGCCCCAGCCCCCCCCCCCCCCCGAACAGGCGCCGGAATGTGGCGACTCGGAGCTTTTCACTGTAACTTCATTTGAAGCCTGCTTGTGACAATAAGCGATTTTCATTTCAGGCAGGTTATTGTCTAATAATAACAGTGACAGAATTATTATCTGGGACCCTGGATCTGGGAAGCAACAGTGTTACCCACTGTGCTACCATGCTGCCCTAAATTGGCCCAGATAGGGTGATATTTCATAGGGTCGGTGCAGATTCAATGGGCCGAATGGCCCCCTTCTGCACTGTAGGGACTCTTATCATAGATCATAGAATTTACAGTGCAGAAGGAGGCCATTCGGCCCATCGAGTCTGCACCGGCTCCTGGAAAGAGCACCCTACCCAAGGTTAACACCACCACCCTATCCCCTTAACCCAGTAACCCCACCCAACACTAAAGGACACTAAGGGCAATTTATCATGGCCAATCCACCTAACCTGCACATCTTTGGACTGTGGGGGGAAACCGGAGCACCCGGAGGAAACCCACGCACACACGGGGAGGACGTGCAGACTCCGCACAGACAGTGACCCAAGCCGGAATCGAACCTGGGACCCTGGAGCCGTGAAGCGATTGTGCTATCCACAATGCTACCATGCTGCTACATGATTCTACATTCGATCTAATGATATGAAAATGAAAATGAAATTAAATGAAAATCACTTATTATCACGAGTAGGCTTCAATGAAGTTACTGTGAAAAGCCCCTAGTCGCCACATTCCGGCGCCTGTCCGGGGAGGCAGGTACAGAAATCGAACCGTGCTGCTGGCCTGCTTGAAAAGCCAGCGATTTAGCTGAGTAAGCTAAACCAGCCCCTGATATGTTCACTCACACACTACAGTCTGACTTATTACTGGAAAGATACTGTGTTTGTCACTCTCAAAGTGAGTGAATCCTTTTCTGTTTCCCCTCTGGGCCCCATCTCCACTATTATTGTCTGATTGTCCCACTGAGACTCTCACTGTTATTATTGGACAATCAGCCAGTCAGCCTGAGCCTGTGGCCGCTCTTACCGTCACAATGTCCGGGTGATTGACGGCAGCTCCGGACCAATAGGAAGAGGAGGGGCGGGACTGGAGGACCGACCGGGAGCGGCTTTCCACCAACCAATCGGAGTGAATGAGGGGCGGGGCCTGCTGTGGTTGAAGCATGCGCAGTGTGGGTAATGGCGGAGGAGAAAGGCTGTGTCTTCAGATCCGGAATTCGTAAGGGGCGTTTAGCAATATGGAGGGAGCGAGAGATCGCGGGGATGGGCGGAAACGTTGTGTTAAGTTATTGTAAGCTGCAAACCTCGGAAAAGTTACCGGACCCAGTTTGTACCGAGCGGAGCTGCAGCTCCTCATATTCGGCTCGGATTGACGGCCGCCATCTTTATTGGATGTGCTCAGGGCGCATGCGCGTTTCTCATCTTTGTCGAGGTGATGTTTCAATGAGTGGGAGGGGCTTGTTCCCCATTGTTCAGAATGGAGACAACTCGTCCATCAAACTGGATTAGTCTTTGAATCCCAATGTCTTATTGATGATGCAAAGCGGTGGAAGAGATGGAAAGAAAAGGAAGCCAATCATAGTGAATGAAAGAGGGACAAGTGTATTGATTAGAATTACAACACCTCGAGCCCTTTGTCAAAGATCGAGTGAAACACTTGGCTCACCCTTCCGCAGTCTGGTCTGGAATCATAGAATTTACAGTGCAGAAGGAGGCCATTCAGCCCATCGGGTCTCCACCGGCTCTTGGAAAGAGCACCCTATCCCCAAAACACAGTAACCCCACCCAACACTGAGGGCAATTTTGCACACTAAGCGCAATTTAGCTTGGCCTTAACCTCTTCACTGGTCCACCCAAACCCCTTACGTTCCAGGTGACCAGCCCCGAATCAGGGGTCTCCCGCCTCCCCTTCCCCATCACGGAATCAGCCTTAAGGAACTATCCAGTAATTCTTCAAAAAGTACGGGCCAAGGGTCCACAAAGGTGACAGCCACACACACCTATACCCTCAGAGTAAAACAAAAACAGTTTGATAGTCATCAGCTAGCAAACCCATCCAACCACCACCCCCCTCCCATTTCCCATCAGCGCCCGACCGAGGCACACAAATTGAATCCAAACCCAACCTTCCAGGTTCCGACCGAGAAGCTCAGCTTGTCAAACCAGCCAAAACTGGTTCAACCGCTGCACCTTCACCCCCTTTCTCACTCCCATTCACCAGCCTGTCTGGTGAAAATCGTTTCCTGTCGGCGGCATGGTGGTGCAGTGGTTAGCACTGCTGCCTCATGGCACCGAGGACCTAGGTTCGATCCCTGCCCAGGTCACTGTCCATGTGGAGTTTGCACATTCTCCCCGTGTCTGCGTGATCTCACCTCCACAACCCAAAGATGTGCAGGGTAAGTGGATTGGCCATGCTAAATTGCACATTAATTGGAAAAAAAAATTGCTTACTCTAAATTTATTTTTAAAAAGAATTGTCTCTTTCCTAATGTTCTCAATTAAAGGGGTGAGTTCCCCAGGGGATGGCTGACATTTCAAGGGACATTATAATGGACAGAGATATGTCTCGTGTTCCTATATGGAACAGATTTGATATATTATTTGCGGTTCTGTAATAAAGTAAACGTATAATTACTTCTCGTATTGTAATATCAGACTAGCTACATTATAGATTTCCAGTCATCTCTTCCCTCAGAGGGTTGTTAGTCTTTGGATTTCCCTTCCACAGGGACCAGTTGTATCTGGGGGTCATTGAATATATTGAAGCACAAGTTTGACAGATATTTTATTGTCAATGGAGTTAAGGGTTATGGGGAACAGATAGGAAAATAGAGTAAAAGCTGAGAATAAGCGGGATTTCTTCATTTGAGGATGTGGTGAAGCTTCTGAGTTCCCTACCCCAGAGGAATATGGAGCCTCAGTCACCAAGTATGTTCAAGACAAATATTGATAGGTTTCCAGATATTCAAGATATTGACAGATATGGGGATTGTGTGGGAAAATGGTGCTGAGGTAGATCGTCCAAGGGTCTTATTGTCTCGTTGAGCAGACTCGGCGGGCCGAATGGCCTACTTTTGCTCGTATTATAATCTCTGTGTCCTGTTCAGGAAGCAGTGAGCTGACCTTGAATGTGTCAATCAGCATGAATCAGCATCTTCAGGAGAATTGGGAGAGTGAACAGTACATACAGCAGAGTGAGAATGGAGGGAGATGTGTGGGATGGAGATTTACAGCTTTTGGAGAATGAGAGAGGAAGTGGAGTTGTCTGTTCTGCATTACTATCCTGAACTAACAATGAAGACTTTTGTAAATTGTTTTTAAAGGATACTGGAAGAGGAGGAATTATAGACAGAAATCTCAAACATCACGTCTCGATGTGACAAACTCGCTCAATTCCTTCTCATCTGAAAACAACGGGCTCTGAATATCATTGGTGAGAAGGAGAAATGTTTGTCCGATCTGTCAGGTTCAAAAGATTTTAAACATGAATGTGACTGGAAAAGCACCGAGACCCACACAACACGCACCCGAGTGAGAGTGTTCCAGTGAACTGATTGTGGAAAGAGCTTCAACTGGTTACACAGCCTGAAAAACCATCACGCTATTCACAGTGAGGAGAGACAGTGCACATGTTCCGTGTACAGACAAGGCTTCCGCTGATTTTCCAATCGGGAGAGACACGAGGAGACCCAAAACATGGAGAAACCGTGGAAATGTGGGGACTGTGGAAAGAGATACAGAGTCCCATCTAAGCTGGAGATTCATCAACGCAGTCACACTGGGGAGAGGCCGTTCACCTGCTCTCAGTGTGGGAAGGGATTCACTCAGTTATCTCACCTGCAGACACACCAGCAAGTTCATACTGCGGAGAAACCATTCATCTGCTCTCAATGTGGGAAGGGATTCACTCAGTTATCTTACCTGCAGTCACACCAGCGGGTTCATACTGGGGAGAGGCCATTCACCTGCTCTCAATGTGGGAAGGGATTCCGTGCTCTATTCATCCTGCGGAGACATCAGCGGGTTCACACTGGGGAGAGGCCATTCACCTGCTCTCAGTGTGGGAAGGGATTCATTGATTCATCCAGCCTACGGAAACATCAGCGAATTCACACGGGGGTGAGGCCATTCAACTGCTCTCAGTGTGGGAAGGGATTTATTGATTCATCCACCTTGCAGTCACACCAGCGAGTTCACACTGGGGAGAAGCCATTCACCTGCTCTCAGTGTGGGCAGAGATTCCGTGCTTCATTCACCCTGCAGAAACATCAGCGAGTTCACACTCGGGAGAGGCCATTCACCTGTTCGCAATGTGGGAAAGGATTCATTGATTCATCCGCCCTGCGGAGACATCAGCGAGTTCACACTGGGGAGAGGCCATTCACCTGCGCACAGTGTGGGAAGGGATTCATTGATTCATCCATCCTGCGGAAACATCAACGAATTCATACTGGCGAGAGGCCATTCATCTGCTTTCAGTGTGGGAAAGGATTCATTGATTCATCCACCCTGCAGAGACATCAGCGAGTTCACACTGGGGAGAAGCCATTCACCTGCTCTCAGTGTGGGAAGGGATTCAGCGATTCATCCACCCTGCAGAGACACCAACGACTTCACACTGGGGAAAGGCCATTCACCTGCTCTCAGTGTGGGAAGGGATTTATTGATGCATCCACCCTGCGGAAACATCAGCAAGTTCACACTGGGGAGAGGCCATTCACCTGCGCTCAGTGTGGGAAGGGATTTATTGATGCATCCACCCTGCGGAGACACCAACGACTTCACACTGGGGAGAGGCCATTCACCTGCTCTCAATGTGGGAAGGGATTCACTCAGTTATCCACCCTGCAGACACACCAGCGAATTCACACTGGGGAGAAGCCATTCACCTGCCCTCAGTGTGGGAAGGGATTTATTGATTCATCCATCCTGCAGAGACATCAGCGAGTTCACACTGGGGAGAAGCCATTCACCTGCTCCCTCTGTGGGAATGGATTCACACAGTTATCCAGTCTGCAGACACACCAGCGAGTTCACACTGGGGAGAGACCATTCACCTGCTCTTAGTGTGGGAAGGATTACATAGAAAATAGGCGCAGGAAAAGGCCATTTGGCCCTTTGCGCCTGCTATGCCATTCATTATGATAATGGTTTATCATCCCACTCAATATCTAAATCCCGCTTTCCCCTCCATATCCTTAAATCCCCTTCGCCCTCAGCGCTATATCTAATTGTTTGTTGAAAACATACAATGTATTGGCCTCAACTATTTCCCATGTTAAAAAATTCCACAGGGTCACCACTCTCACGTTGAAGAAATTTCTCCTCATCTGTGTCTAAATGGTCTCCCCGTATCCTCAGATTGCGACTTCTTATTCTGTACACTCCCACCATCAGGAAAATCAAGTCCTGTTAGAATATTATGAGCGATCATAACATGATAATTTTTATCACGATGGAGAGTGAAGTTGTTGATTCGGCGACTTGGGTGCTGAATCTTAATAAAGGGAACTATGAAGATATGAGGCATGAGTTGGCCTTGATAGATTATGGAGAGTTACTTAAAGGGATGACAGTGGATAGGCAACGGCAAACATTCAAGGACCGTATGGGGGAACTACACCAACTGTTGATTCCTGTCTGGCACAAAAGCAAAATGGGTAAGAGGGCCAATCCATGGCTTACAAAGGAAATTAGAAATAATATGCGATCCAAGGAAGAAGCATACAGATTGGCCAAGAAAAATAATAGGTCTGAGGATTGGGTGCAGTTTAGAATTCAGCAAAGTAGGACAACGGGATTGATTCAGAAGGGGAAAGTACAGTATGAAAGTAAGCTTGCAAGGAACATAAAGACTGACACTCAGAGTTTCTATATGTGAAGAGAAAGAGATTGGTAAAGAGAAATGTAGGCCCCATACAGACAGAAACAGGGGAATGCAAAATAGGGGCAAAGAAATGGCTGAGCAATTGAATACATACTTTGGTTCTGTAGAGAGAAAGCAGGGAATTATGGACCAGTAAGCCTTACATCGGTAGTGGGGAAAATTCTTGAATCCATTATCAAGGGCTTTGTAGCGGAACATTTGGAAAGTAGTGGCAGGATCAGTCAGAGTCAGCATGGATTTATGAAGGGGAAATCATGCTTGACAAATCTGTTGGAATTCTTTGAAGATGTAACCAGTACAGTTGACAAGGGGGAGCCAGTCGATGTGGTATATTTGGACTTTCAGAAGGCGTTTGACAAAGTCCTGCCTAAGAGATTATTGTGCAAAATTAAAGCGCATGGGATTGGGGGAAGTGTATTGAGGTGGATAGAAAACTGGTTGGCAGAGAGGAAACAAAGAGTAGTAATTCGTTGGTCCTTTTCAAATTGGCAGGCAGTAACTAGTGGGATACCACAGGGATTGGTGCTGGGACCCCAGCTATTCACAATATATATTAATAATTTGGATGAGGGAACAAAATGTAACATCTCAAAGTTTGCAGATGATACCAAGTTGGGTGGGATGGTGAACTGTGACGAGGATGCAGGGATCCTGCAGCATGATCTGGACAGGTTGGGCGAGTGGGCAAATCAATGGCAGATGCAGTATAATTTGGATAAGTGTGAGGTTATTCACTTTGGAAGCAAAAACAGGAAGGCAGATTACTACCTGGATGGTTGTAAATTGGGAGAGGGAAGTGTGCAGCGGGACCTGGGTGTCCTTGTGCACCAGTTGCTGAAGGTAAGCATGCAGGTGCAGCAGGCGGTCAACAAGGTTAATGGTATGTTTTGTTTAAGATAAATAGAGTACTCAATTATTTTTTTCTCCAATTACGGGGCAGTTTAGCATGGCCAATCCACCTAACCTGCACATCTTTGAGTTGTGGGACTGAAACCCAAGCAGACATGGGGAGAATGTGCAAACGCCACAGTGACCCAGGGCCGGGATTCAAACCTGGGTCCTTAGCGTCGCAGTCCCAGTGCTAACCACTGCGCTACATGCCGCCCCGGCTAATGGTATGTTGGCCTTCATTGCAAGAGGTTTCGAGTACAGAAGCAGGGATGTGTTGCTGCAATTGTACAGGGCCTTGATGAGGCCACACTGAGAATATTGTGTGCAGTTTTGGTCTCCTTCTCTGAGGAAGGGTGTTCTTGCTTTCGAGGGAGTGCAGCGAATGTTTACCAGGCTGATTCCAGGGATGGCAGGACTGTCATATGAGGAGAGATCGATGAGGTTGGGATTGTTCTCGCTGGAGTTCAGAAGAATGAGGGGAGAATCTCATAGAGACTTTAAAATTCTAACAGGACTAGACAGGGGAGATGCAGGGAAGATGTTACCAATGATGGGTGTGTCCAGAACCAGGGGTTCTGAGGTTCATTTTTTCCAATTCATGAGCCTGAGGATCCAGGGTAAACCATTTCGGACAGAGATGAGGAGACATTCCTTCACCCAAAGAGTGGTGAGCCTGTGGAATTCATTACCACAGGAAGTAGTTGATGCTAAAATATTGAATATATTCAAGAGGCGGCTGGATATAGCACTTGGGAAGAATGGGATCGAAGGCTTTGGGGAGAAAGCAGGATTAGGTTATTGAGTTGGATGATCAGCCATGATCATGATAAAAGGCGGAGCAGGCTCAAAAGGCCTCATGTCTTCTATGTATCTATATGTATTATAGGTTTCTATGAGAGCCCCCCTCATTCTTCTGAAAGCCAGAGAATACAATCCTAACTGATTCCATTTCTCATACGTCAGTCCCACCATCCCAAGAATCAGTTTGGTAAACCTTCGCTGCACTCCCTCTCAAGCAAGAAGATCCTTCCTCAGATAAGGAAACCAAAACTGCTCACAATATTCCAGGTACAGCCTCGCGAAGGCCCTGCACGATTGCTGCATGATATCCCTGCTCCTGTCCTCTAATCCACTCACAATGAAGGCTAGCATAGCATTTGCCTTCTTTACCGCCTGCTGTAGCTACATGTTTACCTTCAGTGACTGGTGTACGAGGATACCCAGGTCCTGTTGCACATTCCCCTCTCCTAATTTATGGCCATTCTACGTGGCCTGGCCGACACGTGACTCCAGTTCCGCAGCAATATTGTGGTTGATTTGTAAGTGTCCCTTGAAATAGCCTCACAAGACACGCAGTTCAAGGGTAATTGGAATGAGCAGTAAATGCTGGCCCAGCCAGTGACCCCCACCTCCCATGAATGAATAATTTTTAAGAAGGCTCATTGTTCAATCTGAACATTAGTCAGAAACTGTCTCTTTGATTGGATTTGATTTATTGTCACGTGTACCGAGGTACAGTGAAAAGTATTGTTCTGCGTACAGTCCAGACAGATCGTTCCAGACATGAAACAATCTAGGACATCCGATAAATACACAAAATGTAAATACATAGACACAGACACCGTGTGAAGCATACTGAGTGTAGTACTACTCAGTAGATAACCAGTGTATGTATAAACCAAATGTATAAATTACATATTAATGTATTAATTAGCTACAAGTCTGTAACATGATTAAATAAGTCGTGATCCTTAATTGAGTTACAATTAATTAAATAATAATGAATCAGTAGTTCTAGTAAAAGTCTGAGTTTTATTTGTTGTAAAAATATGAAAGCTTAATCGCTGTGTATATAAAGAATGTGCGATGAGGATAAATGTACCGGCAAGGGAGACCTTCCAACTCTGATTAGCCTCAACATTTGAAACTGTTTGAATAAGGGGTTGTACAGAATCAGATAAAGGGATAGTATGAAACTGTTCAATTGTATTCCTGTCAAAGGTAATGAGAGAAGGTGGTGTCAGTAATTAAACATCCAATTAAATTAAACTGGTGCCCAATTAACCAATGGTCATGTTACCACAGGCCCAACTCTGACATGAGGTAATGGTCACTTTGGGGGTAAAAGTCGAGGTTCCGAAGGTCTTCCTTGCTGGCCAAGTACTGAAGACTCTCGAGGCCGGGTTCCAAGGAAATTAGTGTCAAAGAAGGAGCCAGGGAGAGTTACGCTTCCACAGACTGATCACTGCCATGAAGTTGTAAACGTAAATATCTTCAAGTCAGTCAATAAAGCTTTTCTTTAAAAAAACTCCTTTTTAAATTTACTGTCCAGAATTCTGCCTTTGATTTAATTGGTTAAAGTCTTGTCCGAACTAAAGCAAATTTATTAATTGGGGATGTCTGAAATCAATTAAGGATAAGAAAGCATCAATCTTCAATTTAAAACTTGCACTTCTGTAGCGCCTTTCATAACCACAGCATGTCCCAAAGAGCTTCTGAAGTGTCGTCACCGTTATAGGAAATGCAGCAGCCAATTCCCACAAAGCAACATGGCACAAACAGCAATGTGACAGTGTGCAGATGATCTGATTTTGGTGATGTTGATTTAAAAAAAAACATTATTATGGTTTTTGTAATTTTATAATAATAAGTGACAACAGTAAACAATGCAAATCCAAATAAAACATTGTGCATTAATCATCTCCATCTATAACCAGTCCCTCCTACCCTCAGCAGAGAATAGCCTAACTATCCCCCTTTACGTTTTGTGCCTCTGCTGACAGTTAATTTTCTCTAAAGAAGTCGACAAACGGCTGCCACCTCCGGATGAATCCTCGTGTTGACCATCTGAGGGCAAACTTGATTTTTTTCAAGTCTGAGAAACCCAGCCATGTCGCTAACCCAGATCTCTGATTCCGGGGGCTTCGAGTCCCTCCACGCCAGCAATATCCGTCTCCGGGCTACCAGGGAGGCAAACGCCAAGACATCAGCCCCTCTCGCCCCCTGGACTCCGGACACTCCAAAATTCTCCACCTCTGGGCTCGGCACCACCCGTGTTTTAGTACCGTGGACATGACATCTGCAAAACCTTGCCAGAATCCCCCAAGCTTTAGGCAGGCCCAGAACATATGGACATTATTTGCTGTCCCCCCCCCCCCCCCCCCCCCGCACACCTCTCCTCTACCCCAAAAAACCTGCTCATCCAGGCCACCGTCATATGCGCAGTGAATGGGGCAGCACGGTGGCACAGTGGTTAGAATTGCTGCCTCACGGTGCTGAGGTCCCAGGTTCAATCCCGGCTCTGGGTCACTGTCTGTGTGGAGTTTGCACATTCTCTCTGTGTTTCCATGGGGTTCGTCCCCACAACCCAAAGATGTGCAGGGTAGGTGGATTGGCCACACTAAATTGCCCCTTAATTGGAAAAAATAAATTGGGTACTCTATATTTTTTTTAAAATGTGTGCCCGGTGAATGACCTTAAATTGTATCAGGCTGAGCCTGGCACATGATGAGGACGTATTGACTCTGCTCAAGGCATCCGCCCACAGATCTGCCTCTGTCCCTCCCCATAGCTCCTCTTCCCATTTGCCCTTTTGCTCCTCTATCTGAGTTACCTCTGACTCCATGATTTCTTTGTAGATATCCGATACCTTTCCCTCTCCCACCCCCGTTCCAGAAACTCCCCTGTCCTGTATCCCCGTGGCGGTAGGAGCGGAAAGTTCAAAACCTGCCTTCGCAAAAAATCCCGTACCTGCAGATCCCTGAATCCGTTTCCTGCCGGCAATTCAAATTTCTCCTCTAAATCTTTCAGAGAGGGGAAGCTCCCATCTATGAATAAATCTCCCATCTTCTCCATCCCTGCTCTCTGCCACCTCTGGAACCCCCCATCCAGCCTTCCCGGTACAAACTGGTGGTTGTTACAAATTGGGGCCCAGACCGATGCTCCCTCCACTCTCATGTGCTTCCTCCACTGCCCCCAGACTCTCGGGGCCGCCACCACAACCGGGCTGGCGAGAAACGGCAGAGGTGCCGTTATCAATGCTCCCAGACTTATGTCCTTACACAATGCCACCTCTACTCACTCCCACACCGGACACCCCCCCCCCCCCCCCCAAACTACCTAATCATGGCTATATTTGCCGCCCTGTAATAGTTGCTAAAGTTCGGCAGCACCAGCCCACCCTCCCCTCGACTACGCTCCAGCAACACTTTCTTCACTCGCGAGATTTTACCTGCCCACACAAAGCCCGAAATCACCTTGTTTACCGGGTTAAAAAAGGCCCTTGGAATAAAGATGGGGAGGCACTGGAAAACAAACAAAAATCTCAAGACGACCGTCATTTTCACGGTGTGTACCCTCCCCGCCAGTGACAGCGGGAGCATGTCCCACCTTCTAAAGTCCTCCTTCGTTTGCTCTACTAGCCGGGTCAGATTTAACTTATGTAATGTCTCCCATTCCAGTGCCACCTGGATTCCCAAATATCGGAAGCTCCCCCCACCACTCTAAATGGCAGCTCCCCCAGTCTCCTCTCCTGCCCGCTCGCCTGGATCGCGAACATCTCACTTTTCCCCATATTTAATTTATACCCTGTAAATTGGCCGAATTCCCCTCGGATCAGCATAATCTCCCCCATTCCCCCTAACAGGTCGGAAATATACAGGAGCATGTCAGCCGCGTAAAGCAAGACCCTGTGTCCACCCCCCCCCCCCCCCCCCCCTCCCGGCCCCAGGACCAATACCTTCCAGTTCCGAGATGCTCGTTAACGCCATCGCCAATGGCTCTATGACCAGAGCAAACAACAGGGGGAAGAGGGGACACCATTGCCTCCTCCCTCGGTGCAGCTTAAAATACATCAGCCGATTCATTCGTACGCTTCCTACTAGTGCCTGGTACAGCAGCCGAACCCAATCAATGAAGCCCTGCCCAGACCCGAACCTTCCTAACACCTCCCACAAATAATTCCATTCCACCCAGTCAAAGGCCTTCTCCGCGTCCACCACAACCACCACCTCCATCTCTCTCTCTCTCTCCTCTCCCCGCCCCCCCCCCCCCCCCCCGCCTCCCCCCACCCCCGAGGGCTTCATAATAACGTTTAAGAGCCTTCTGACATTGGCCATAAGTTGCCTGCTCTTCACAAAACCTGTCTGGTCTTCCCTTATCACCCCAGGGACACAGCCCTCTAGCCTTGAGGCCAATATTCTGGCCAACAGTTTGGCATCCACGTTCAATAGGGAGATTTGCCTATATGACCCGCATAGCTCTGGGTCCTTCTCCCGCTTCAGGATCGAGGCCTGCAACATTGTTGGGGGAAGGGCACCCCGCTCCTTTGCCTCATTAAATACCCTCACCAGCAGCGGGCCCAGCATCTCCGAGAACTTCTTATAAAATTCCACTGGGTAGCTGTCCAGTCCCGGGGCCTTACCCAATGCCTGGCCTCCAGCCCCTCTACTATTTCTTCAATTCCATTCGGGGCTCCCAATCCCTCCACCAGTCCTTCATCCACCTTCGGAACTTCAACTCACCCAGAAACTGCCTCACCCCTCTACCCCAGCTGGGGATTCTGGCTGATCTAGCCTGCTGTAAAACTCCTTAAACACCCCGTTCACCCCTGCTGGGTCCAAGACCGGGTTCCCACATCTGTCCTTCACTCTTCCTATCTCCCTGGCCGCCTCTCATTTTCTCAGCTCTAACGCTAGCATCGTACTGTCCTTCTCACCGTACTCATATACCGCCTCCCTCAGTTGCTCCACCGCCTTCCCTGTAGATAACAGCTCAAACTCCATTTGTAGCCTCTGCCGCTCCTTCAATAACCCCACCTCCGGGGCCTCCGAATATGTCCTGTCCACCTGGAGTATTTCCCCAACCAGCCTATCCCTCTCTGCTCGCTCCACCTTTTCCCTATGGGCCCGTATCGAGATGAACTCCCCCCTAACCACTGCCATCAGCGCTTCCCAAACCGTTGCTGCCGAGACTTCCTCAGCATCATTTATTTCCAAATAGTTCTGGATGGACTCCCTCACCCGCCCACACACACCCTCATCCGCTAACAGTCCCACACCCAACCTCCATTGCGGGCGCTGCCCTCCCTCCTTACTCACCTGGAAATCCACCCAATGTGGGGCATGGTCCGACACAGCAATTGCCGAATATTCAATATCAACCGTCTCGCCAGTACAGCCCTGCTCAGAATAAAACAGTCGGTCCGGGAGTACGCTTTGTGCACATTGGAGAAAAAAGAAAACTCCTTCACTCTTGGCCGTCCGAACCTCCATGGGTCTACCACCCCCATCTACTCCATGAACCCCTTCAAGTTCCTTCGCTTCTGTTGGTACCCTCCCTGTCCTTGACCTCGACCGGTCCAACCTTGGGTCAATGACCGTACTGAAGCCCCCCCCCCCCCCCCCATGATCAGCTTATGCAAATCAAGGTCTGGGATCTTACCCAACACCCTCATGAATTCCACACTGTCCCGGTTTGGTGCATATATATTCACAAGTACCACCAGCATCCCCTCAACCTTTCCACTCACCATGATGAACTTGCCCCCACGTCCACCACTATTCTCCCTGCCTCAAATGCCACCCGTTTGTTGATCAAGATCGCGACCCCCCTAGTCTTAAGAGTCCAGCACTGAATGAAATACTTGGCCAACCCATTCCTTCCTCAATCTGGTCTGATCGATTCCTCTCAGGTGTGTCTCCTGTAACATTGCCACGTTCGCCTGTGTGAACGTGAGCCCTCTTAACCAGCCCATTCAGCCCTCTAATGTTCCATATACTGATCACCCTTCTAAGGCCAGCCTCCAGCTCGCGTCCCTCACCTCCATTGGCCCGCCTTCGGGCATCCACTGTCCTCGACCTCCCCTTTTGTCTCTCAGCAACAGTTTCTCCTCTGTCAGAAGAGCTGCTCCCTCTTCCCCCTCCGCCCCACTATTAGCAGCACAAGAATCCCAACCCCCCTTAACAAACTTACCACCTGCTCACCACCCGCTCCCCCACTGCACTTCCGTGATTTAGCCCACCTAGCCTGGTAACCCACCCATGGCGCCAGACATCCTATCCCCCCCCCCCCGCTCGAACATACATATTCAAAACATCACAGTCCCCAATCAACATACAGTAGAAAAAATCCCTCCACCATCTACCTACTGAAATAAAGTTAACTTACAAATCTAAGCAACGGCCTAAAAAACTGTTGCACAGAGAGCACTGCATATACAGATCAAAACTAAGAAAACTTTAATAGAATCGATACCGCAATACCCTCCCCCAAGGTTCAATGCCCTCAAACTCCTGCCAGCCTTTTGTCTTTGATAAAGTCCATCGCTTCGTCCGGCGATTCAAGGTAAAGTTCTTGGCCCTCAAACGTGACCCACAGACGCATTGGGGATAACAACCCAAACTTCACCCCCTGCTTGAAGAGGGCCGATTTTACCCTATTGAATCCAACTCATCTTTTGGCCAGTTTCACGCCCAGGTCCTGGTAGATGCGCAGCTCACAGTTCTCCCACTTGCAGCTCAGTGTCTGCTTTGCCCACCACAAAATCCACTCCTTATCCAGGAACCGGAGGTTCATATCGCTCGTGGCTTACTCCCAAGCGCTCTATCTACTTCCAAGGGTCGACAAAACGCCCCATCTCCCATCAGCTTTCCCAGCATATTTGTCACACATGCCCTTGCATCCGACCCTTCACTGCCCTCCAGGAGGCCGACAATCCTCAGGTTCTGTCTCTGGGACCTGTTCTCCAGGTCCTCCTGCAACTTTTTCTGGTGGTCCCTCATCAGCCCCACCTCCACCTCCAAAGCGGTTAAATGGTCGTCGTGCTCAGCCACCTTCTGGATCGCCGGTCCATGGGCTTCCAGCCCCTGTTCCACCCAATCAATCCTTGCCTTAATTAGGTTGCCTTCATTTGCTTGGCGAAGCTGTCCTGAATGAACTCCACCCGCAGTAACATTGACCACTGTGCCACCAAACCGGGATCCTGCGCCTCTGCCATGCTTTCCCGTGCTGCAGGTTCTACAGTCAGCTTCGCTGTTCAACTAATTCTTCTTGGACAACCATTTCTGGTCCACGGCTCCACATACTGGTGGGGGATTTCTCCTCACTGTCTCACTCTCCACCGATGTTTCTAATAGAATTCCGAAAAAAATCGGGAGAATAGGTTCAAAAGGTCCGTCACGAGCGGGAGCTCCCAAATGTGCGACCTCCTACTCCATGGCCGGCACCAGAAGTCAAAAGGATGAAATTTAGAGACAGTTTGGTCCGGTGGGCGAGTGAAAGGGAGGGAAGCAGCAGAGGCAGCTGATCGGATTGACTCAATCTCAGTCACAAAGAAGCTCCACAAGCTCCTCACACTTCTTGTTGGAGGTGAGGATGGAAGAGACAGGGGAGAGTGAGAGTACTTCAAAAGGAACTAGCTTGTGTCAGAGATATTACAAAATTTCAACACTGCGTACTTAACATAATTCTAATTTATTTAACTTTCAGCCAGAATATTAGCCCCTGTAAATGCTGGAGTTTGTCATCAGCAGAAAGAGACCCAAATGAACATGGTTCAGTCCTGAATGTGAGTTCACAGCAAAATCCAATCACTGTGGTTACTTATGGCCACGTTGGTGTCTCAGCAGGTTGGATAACCGAGTGAATCCCTTCCCACAATTGGAGCAGGTGAATGGCCTCTCCCCGGTGTGAATTCGCTGATGTGCAGTGAGGTTTGATGATTGTCTGAACCCAGTCCCACAGTGAGAGCACCTGAACGGTCTCTCGTCAGTGTGAACACGTCGATGGTTCATCAATTCCCCAGAACTTTTATAGCTCTTCCCGCAGTCTGGACATTGAAACGGTCTCTCATCAGTGTGAGCTCGCTGGTGTTTCCGCAGTGTGGATGAGTGAGTGAATCCCTTCCCACACGTGGAGCAGGTGAATGGTCTCTCCCCAGTGTGAACTCGCTGGTGACTCAGCAGGGCGGATGACTGAGTGAATCCCATCCCACACATGGAGCAGGTGAATGGTCTCTCCCCAGTGTGAACTCGCTGGTGACTCAGCAGGTGGGATGACTCAGTGAATCCCTTCCCACACTCGATGCAGGTGAACAGTTTCTCCCGAGTGTGAACTCGCTGGTGACTCAGCAGGGCGGATGACTGAGTGAATCCCTTCCCACACGTGGAGCAGGTGAATGGTCTCTCCCCGGTGTGAACTCGCTGGTGACTCAGCAGGTGGGATGACTGAGTGAATCTCTTCCCACACGTGGAGCAGGTGAACGGTCTCTCCCGAGTGTGAACTCGCTGGTGACTCAGCAGGTGGGATGACTGAGTGAATCCCTTCCCACAGGTGGAGCAGGTGAATGGTCTCTCCCGAGTGTGAACTCGCTGGTGTCTCAGCAGGTTGGGTGAAGTGGTGAATCCCTTCCCACAGGTGGAGCAGGTGAATGGCCTCTCCCCAGTGTGAACACGTCGATGAATTTCCAGCTTGGATGGGGAAGTGAATCCTTTCCCACAGTCCGCACATTTCCACGGTTTCTCCTCAGTGCGGCTGCATTTCTGTCTCATGGGGCCTGATGACGTGTACGGGTTCTCCCCACTGTGAACGATGCTTTTTCCTTCCATGTTCAAAATCCGCTGATATTCAGGATATGATAAATTGAGGACTCTGTCAGATCCTGATGTGATGCTTGGTTTGAGTTTCCGGACTTTGAAGCCTCCCCTTCGAATGCCCTGTGAAACTGATTTAAAACAGAAAATAGGGAGTGAGAGAGAACCCACAAAAACACAAAGGCAGGTTGTGAAATTGAGCTGAATGATTCTGGTCATTTGTGGGGCCGGCTCTGGGAAAAAGTGACCATGGAAACTGCTGGATTGTCATAAAAATCCAACTGGCCTCTTTGGGAGGAATGAGAAAGAGGTGAAGAGGGATTTTGTATATCTACAAGTCATATTAAAGAGAATAGATGGCAAAGCAAATTCGATCTTGAGCTTCATAAACAGTAACCGAAGAGAAAATGCTGGAACATCTCAGCACGTCTGGCAGCATCTGTAGGGAGAGAAAAGATCTCATGTTGAGTCCAGATGGTCCTTTGTTAGCTCCTTTCTCTCCCTACAGATGCCGCCAGACCTGCTGTGATGTTCCAGCATTTTCTCTTTGGCTTCAGATTCCACCATCCGCAGTAATTTGCTTTTATTCATAAACAGTAATATTGATCCCAAAACTATGCTTCTGGTGGCACGGTGATTAGCACTGCTGCCTCACAGCACCAGGGACCCGGGTTCAATTCTGGCCTTGGTGACTGTGTGTGTGGAGTTTGCACTTTCTCCCCATGTCTGCGTGGGTTTCCACCCGGTGCTCAGGTTTCCTCTAACAGTCCAAAGAAGGGAAAGTTAGGTGGATTGGCCTTGATAAATTACCCCTTAGTGTCCAGGGATGTGCAGGTTAGGTGGGGCTATGGGGTTACAGGGACAGGGTAGGGGTGTGGGCCTAGACAGGGTGCCCTTGAAGAGAATCACTGCAGATTTGATGGGCTGAATGACCTCCTTCTGCACTGTAGGAATTCTATGGCTCCAATTCTATTCTATGAATCTTTATAAAGCTCTGGTCACCACTCTTCAGGAAGGATGTGAAGGTTGTTGGAGAAGGTGCAGAGGAGATTTACCAGAATGGATCCAGCAAAGGAGGTTGAGGGGAGATTTGATTCAGGGACACAAGATTATGCCAGATTTCCATTGGGTGGACAAAGAAACTCTGTTTCCATTCACTGATCGTACAAGCAGTCGGGATACAGATTTAAAGTTCTGGGTAAAACCTGGTGTTGGAACCAACAATTCTACGGACACGTGCTTGTAGGATTAGAATAGCGGTTTTAATATACTCTCAACAGAGCCAGCCGGTTAGCCATTGAACTTTCGGTGAACTGGCCGGCTGACCATGTGGCACTGATCTTTATACAGCAACTCCAGGGGGAGGAGTCCTGTGCGGAACCAAGGGAGAAGCCCAGTACAATTCTCGAGCATTCCAAGAGCTACTCCCCCTGGTGGTCAGGTAGTGCAACTGCACTTACAATATAGGCACATGTCTCCACAGATTATAATCCGGTGTGAATCACACTCACCACACCTGGAGTGAACGATATAAGATCCGGAGGGGTCTTGACAGAGTGGATGTGGAGAGGATGGTTCCTCTTGTGGGAGAATCTGGAACAAGGGGGTCACTGTTGCAAAATGAGGGGTCATCTATTTCAGATGGTAATGAAGATATTTTTGTCTCTTGAGAGTTCTAAGACAGGAGGTGGCACAGTGGTTAGCACTGCTGCCTCACAGCACCAAGGGTCCAGGTTCAATTCCGGCCCTGGGTGACTGTGTGGAGTTTGCACGTTCTCCCTGTGTCTGTGTTTCATCCGGGTGCTCCAGATTCCTCACAGAGGTCAAAGATGTGCAGGTTAGGTGGATTGGCCAGGTTAGGTGGATTGGCCAGGTTAGGTGGATTGGCCATGTTAGGTGGATTGGCCGGGTTAGGTGGATTGGCCGGGTTAGGTCGATTGGCCAGGTTAGGTGGATTAGCCGGGTTAGGTGGATTAGCCAGGTTAGGTGGATTAGCCAGGTTAGGTGGATTAGCCAGGTTAGGTGGATTGGCCAGGTTAGGTGGATTAGCCAGGTTAGGTGGATTGGCCAGGTTAGGTGGATTGGCCAGGTTAGGTGGATTGGCCGGGTTAGGTGGATTGGCCGGGTTAGGTGGATTGGCCGGGTTAGGTGGATTTGGCCTTTCTAAATTGCCACTTCGTCTCCAAGGACGTGGATGTTGGGTGGGGTTATGAGGATGGAGTGGGCATGGGTGGGGTGGGCCTGGGTGGGGTGCTCTTTCAGAGGGTTGGTGCAGACCTGATGGGCCGAATGGGCTCCATCTGCACTGTCGGGATTCTATGACTTTGGAACTTCCGTCCTTAAAATGCAGTGGAAGCAGATTCCTTAAATATTTTTTTAAAAATAAATTTAAAGTGCCCAATTCATTTATTAACAATTAAGGGGCAATTTAGCGTCACCAACCCGCCTACTCTGTACATCTTTGGGTTGTGGGGGCGAAACCTACACAACCACAGGGAGAATGTGCGAACTCCACACAGACAGAGACCCAGAGCCTTGATCGAACCTTGAACCTCGGCGCCGTGAGGCAGCAGTGCTAACCACTGCACCACCGTGCTGCCCTGTCTTTGAATATTTTTAAGGCAGTGATGGATAGATTTTTGATAAGCAAGAGGGTAAAAGATTATCGGGGTCGGCAGGAATGTGGAGTTGAGGTTAAAATTTTTGAATGATGGAGCAGGCTCGAGGGGCCGACTCCTAGTTTGTGTGTAAGGAGCAGGCTCGAGGGGCCGACTCCTAGTTTGTGTGTAAGGAGCAGGCTCGAGGGGCGACTCCTAGTTTGTGTGTAAGGAGCAGGCTCGAGGGGCCGACTCCTAGTTTGTGCGTAAGGAGCAGGCTCGAGGTACCAACTCCTAGTTTGTGTGTAAGGAGCAGGCTCGAGGGGCCGACTCCTAGTTTGTGTGTAAGGAGCAGGCTCGAGGGCCGACTCCTAGTTTGTGTGTAAGGAGCAGGCTCGAGGGGCCGACTCCTAGTTTGTATGTAAGGAGCAGGCTCGAGGGACCGACTCCTAGTTTGTGTGTAAGGAGCAGGCTCGAGGGGCCGACTCCTAGTTTGTGTGTAAGGAGCAGGCTCGAGGGGCCGACTCCTAGTTTGTGTGTAAGGAGCAGGCTCGAGGCGGTGACTCCTAGTTTGTGTATAAGGAGCAGGCTCGAGGGGCCGACTATTTTTTTCAGAGACCCAAAAATCTTTTTTACTGTTCTAATGATTTTAGAGACCCATGCATGAATCTCACCAAGGCAGAAGGTAACATTTTAATTCATTGGAAGTCTACTGATGACCACGATGGCATGCGCTGCGAGCCTGGACCGGATGCCAACTCTCCCGGATTGACTGACTGGAGACTCCAGGGTTTTATTTTATGATTTGTGGGAGTCACTGGCTGGGCCAACATTTATTGCCCATCCCTAATTTCGCTTAAACTGAGTGGCTTGGTCAGCCAATTGTTGATTGTTATAATGACCCATCTGGTTCACTCCTGACCTTCAGTGAAGGAAATCTATCCTTACCTGGTCTGGCCTACATGTGACACCAGATCCACAGTCAGCTGGTTGACCCTTAAAATGCTCTGACATGCCCTCAGTTCAAGGGCAATTAGGGATGGGCAGTGAATGCTGGCCCAGCCAGCGACACCCACATCCCGAGAATGAACTGAAAAGAAAACCTGCCATCCTTACCTGGTCTGGCTGAAATGAACCTAGAGTGCAGAAGAAGGCCATTCGGCCCATCGAGTCTGCACCGACCCACTTAAGCCCTCATTTCTACCCTATCCCCGTAACCCAATAACCCCTCCTAACCTTTTTGGACAATAAGGGCAATTTTGCATGGCCAATCCACCTAACATGCACATCTTTGGACAGTAGTAGGAAACCGGAGCACCCGGAGGAAACCCAAGTAGACACGGGGAGAACGTGCAGACTCCGCACAGGCAGTGGCCCAGCGGGGAATCGAACCTCGGACTCTGGTGCTGTGAAGCCACAGTGCTATCGACTTGTGCTACCCAATCCATTCTTTTATTTCCTCTAGACCCAACTATCCTAACACACCCTCAGATGACCTCCCACATTCAACCTCCCTGTAATATTGAGTTAATCCAGTGGCTCAGTGACCTATAAAATTTCCCGTTTAAGAAGCACCTTTTCCTCCAGGGTTGTGTCTCCCTATCTCTGTCATCTCATCCAGCCACCGAGATGTTTGCTCTCATCTAATTCTGGACTCAGACTGAGATAGACAATTGCTAATCAGGAAGGGAATTATGGGGATAAGACAGGAAAGTGGAATTGAGGATATCAGATCAGCCACCATTTCATGGAATGGCAGGGCAGACTCGATGGGCCAAATGGCCTACTTTGCTATACATCTTACATGTTATGGTCATGAGCATTCTCAACATTTTTTGCTTTTTAAAAAATAAATTTAGAGTACCCAATTCATTTTTTCCAATTAAGGGGCAATTTAGCGTGGCCAATCCACCAAAGATGGGGTGTGGGGGCGAAACCCACGCAAACACGGGGAGAATGTGCAAACTCTACACGGACAGTGACCCAGAGCCGGGATCGAACCTGGGACCTCGGCGCTGTGAGGCAGCAGGGCTAACCCACTGGGCCACAATGCTGTACTTAGCATTTGCAATATTAATCACTATTACTGGTGCCTGTTTTTTCAGTTGCCTGAGAGCCAAGCTGTAGAAATTCTTCCTTAAACCTCTCCTGCTCACTCCTTCACTTTCCTATTTTCCTTAAAACCTACCTTGTATACAAGCTTTGTCCACCTGCTCTGATATCTCCCTGTATGGCTCAGTGTCAAATGTTGCTGAGAATTGGGCGACACCTCGATGTCTCAAACAAAAAATGCATCAAATTGAAGCATGTTTTTCTTTTTCAAATCCTCGACATGTTGCTTAATTACTCTCGGTGCCTGAGGATGCACCAGGATGTCCATCACCACCTGAACCAATGTCGCCTCTGCGTCCACCTGAATTCAGCTCTCAGAACAGAAAGGTACCAAAGGAGACTCTCCCCTGGTCACCGGAACCCTGAGCCCCTGCTCACACGATTGCGTCACATAACGGCGCATGCGCTTCACTCCCCACTGATCCAAGATGGCGGCCGGTCAACTGGGCCTGTTCCTGGGGAAAAGCCTGGGTGTTACAAACCCGGGGCCTCCAGGTTCTTATTGAGGTTGTGAGACCTGCACTGGGTGTTTATGAAGCCTGGGCTCCCTCCCCACCCCGACTCCCGGCTCCACTCCTCCCTCCGGCCCACCGACTCTCACCCGTTCAGAAAAGCGTCTCCTGCACGCACAGGACCCCAAGCAAAGTGACACTGCGCATGCTCCACATACAGCCCAGCATTGCGCCTGCGCGGTTGGCTCCAGTTGAGTGAATGGGGCACTTGCTCAACCGCAGGGGATGTTGGGTATGTCAGCGCCATTGAACCGTGAATCTAGAGAAAATAAATTTGTTACCCAATTGAGATGAATTGCTTTTCAAAAAATTCAGACTCATTTTTGTGAATAGCTGCTTGCTTATATATATAGTTTTGAATTTTTCTAATTAAGGGGCAATTTAACGTGTCCAATCCACCGACCCTACACATTTTCTTGGGATGTGGGGGTAAAACCCATGCACACACAGATGTGACCCGGGGCTGGGATTGAACACAGGTTCTTGGAACCAGTGGTAACTACTGCACCATCGTTCCGTCCCGGTGCTCTCTTGTATTTCATTTCTGGGAATAAGGAGATATTTCTAAGCGTTTCCAACCTCCCTTTCACCTCCCCTGATTCTATTTGGACTGGGCTCTGTCCCGGAATCATTGCCTTCCCTCTCTTTCTCTCTATTTCCTGACACTGACAGTTCATACCATTATAGGTGGAAATCATGGGGCTCTTTATCCCTGTGCTGGCTCTTTGGACATTCAATCCAATTACACACACCAGGTGGCACTGTCAGAACAATATCTATCTGATATATCAGATGTGGAGGTGCCGACATTGGACTGGAATGGACATAAGAAGAAGTCTTACAACACCAGGTTAACGTCCAACAGTTTTGTTTGGAGTCACTAGCTTTCGGAGTGCAGCTCTTTCATCAGTGCAAAAGGTGAACGGAGAAGGTCTTCCAACATATCAGATCTGAGATCTAGTCCTGCCACATCCAATCGTGAAGGAAGTGGTCATCAGCAGTGCTGTCAAGCTGGACTTACTTAGCAATAACCTGCTCGTTGATGACCAATTTGGATTCCGCCAGGGTCCCTCAGCTCCTGATCTCATTACAGCCTTGCTTCAAACGTGGACAAAAGAGCTGAACTGCAGAGGGGAGGTGAAAGTGACTGCCCTTAACATCAAGCAGCATTTGACTGAGTATGGCATCAAGGAGCCTTAGCAAAACTGGAGTCAATGGGAATCAGGGGGAAACCCGCTCCTGGTTGGAGTCATACCTGGCACAAAGGAAGATGGTTGCGGTTGTTGGAGGTCAATCGTCTCAGTTTTGGGACATCACTGCAGGAGCTCCTCAGGGTAGTATCCTAGGCCCAACCATCTTCAGTGGCTTCATCAATGACCTGCATTCACCATAAGGTCAGAAGTGGGGATGTTTGCAGATGACTGCACAATGTTCAGCAACATTTCCGACTCCTCAGACACTGATACAGACCATGTCCAAATGCAGCAATGGGCAAATTGGCAATATACAAGCTTGGGCTGACAAGTTCACAGCACAAAAATGCCAGGCAATGATCATCTCCCATATATGAGAATCAAACAATCACTCCTTGACATTCGATGGCATTACTATCACGGAATCCCCCACAATCAACATCCTGGGGGTTACCATTGATCACAAACTGAACTGGACTAGCCATATAAATATTGTGGCTACAAAAGAGGGCCAGAGGCTAGGAATCCTGTGGTGAGTAACTCACGTCCTGACACACCACTAATGCAGAGTGGCAGCCATGTGCACCATCTACAAGCTGCTCTGCAGGAACTCACCAAGGCTCCTTAGACAGCACTTTCATAGAATTTACAGTGCAGTAGGAGGCAATTTGGCCCTTGGGACAGGCACCCTACCTAAGCCCACACCACCAGTCTATCGCCATAACTCAGTATCCCACCTAACCTTTTTTGGGTCACTAAGGGCAATTTAGCATGGTCAATCCACCTAACCTGCACATCTTTGTACTGTGGGAGGAAACCAGAGCACCCGGAGGAAACCCACGCAGACACAGGGAGAACGTGCAAACACCACCCAGACAGTGACCCAAGTCAGAATCGAACCTGGGACCCTGGAGTTAAGAATTGGAAATGGTGAGTGAATCCCTTTGGACATGTGTAGTATCTGAATGGTCCCTCTCCAATGTTTCTGTGTTATTGTTTCACTAAACGGATGACCTCATGAATCCACAATTAGCTAGTGAATAGTCTTTTTGCAGAGTGAGTGTATCCTTGAGTTTTCTGACTGGAATGGCAAAGAAAAAGCATCCGTTTTAAAAATATATATATTTTTATTAAGGTATCTGCAAGTTTTTATAAGAATAACAATAACAGTGACATAAACATGGTATAATAAACATTTCCACCCCATCCATAAAACGACAATCTGGCCCTCTCCACACCCCCCCCCCCCCCCCCCCCCCCGTTCACTCCCCCGGAATACTGCATCTGCTGACATTTAAATTTTCCCCGAGTAAGTCGACAAATGGCTGCCACCTCCAGGTGAACCCGACCATTGACCCTCTTACGGCGAACTTTCTCTTCTTGAGACTGAGAAACCCAGGCATGGCACTAATCCAGGTCTCTACATTCGGGGGCTTCGAGTCTCTCCACATTAATAAGATCTGTCTCCGGGCTACCAGGGAGGCAAAGGCCAAGACGTTGGCCTCTTTTGCCCCCTGAACTCCCAGCTCTTCCGACACTCCAAAGATCGCTACCTCCGGACTCGGCACCGCCCGTGTTTTTAGTACCGTGGACACTGCCGTAGCAAAACCCTGCCAAAACCCTCTAAGCTTCAGGCATGCCCAAAACATGTAGACACGATTTTCTGGGCTTCCCGTGCACCTCGCACACCTATCCTCTACCCTGAAAAATGTCCTCGCCAGGGCCACCGTCATGTGTGCCCGGTGGACTACCTTGAACTGTATCAGGCTAAGCCTGGCACATGATGAGGATGTATTAACCCTGCTTAGGGCATCCTCCCACAAACCCACCTCTATCTCTCCTCCTAGCTCATCCTCCCACTTGCCCGTAAGCTCCTCCGAAAGTTCCTGGTAAATATCAGATACCTTCCCCTCTCCCACCCAGGTACTGGAGACGACTCTTTCCTGTATCCCCTGTGGCGGCAGCAACGGAAAGGCCAGAACCTGTTTTCTCAAGAAGTCTTGCACCTGCAAATACCGAAACACATTCCCTGCTGGCAATTCAAATTCATCCTCCAAGGCTTTCAAGCTGGGAAGCTCCCATCTATAAATTGATCCCCCATCCTCCTAATTCCTGCCCTTTGCCATTTACGGAACCCACCATCCAGCCTACCCGGTCCAAACCGATGATTATTATAAATTGGGATCCATACCGATGCTCCCTCCACTCTCTTTTACCTCCGCCACTGCCCCCAGATTCTCAGAGACGCCACCAGCACCGGACGTGTGGAGTATCGGGCCGGCGAGAACGGAAAAGGTGCCATTATCAGTGCTCCCAAACCTGTGTCTTTACATGATGCTGCCTCCATCCGCCCCCACGTTTGAAAAAGGCCTTCGGGATGAAGATGGGGAGACACTGAAAGACAAACAGAAATCTGGGGTGGACCACCATTTTCATGGTCTGTACCCTCCCCGGCATTGATAGTGGGAGCATGTCTCATCTCTTAAAGTCTCCTTTCATTTGTACTGCAAGCCGGGTAGGTTTAACTTGTGCAGTGCCTCCCACTCCCAGGCCACCTGGATTCCCAAATACCGAAAGCTCTTTCCTACCTTTCTAAGCGGCAGCTCTCCCAGTCTAAATTCTGTTCAATTTATACCCCGAAAAATTGCCAAAGTCTCCCATGATTCGCATAACTTCCCCCATCCCCTCCAACGGGTCTGAAATGTACAAGAGCAGGTCATCTGCGTAAAGCGAGACCCGGTGCTCCACCCCTCCCCAAACCAGCCCTTTCCAGTTCCTAGAGGCTCTTAACACCAGGGCCAATGGCTCTATAGCCACAGCAAACAGTAACGAGGAGCTTGCCTTGTCCCTCAGTGTAGTATAAAATACCTCGACCACAGCCGGTTCATACGCATACTCGCCACTGGTGTCTGATAGAGCAACTCACCCAGTCAATGAAGCCTTCACCAAACCCAAACCTTTCCAACAGGTAATCCCATTCCACCCGATCAAAAGCCTTCTCCGCATCCATCGCTACCGCCACCTCCACATCCTCTCCTTCTGAGGGCATCATAATGACATTTAAAAGCCTTCGAACATTGGCCTTGGGTTGCCTGCCCTTTACAAATCCCATCTGGTCTTCCCCGATCACCCCGGGATGCAATCCTCTATCCTTGTGGCCAGTATATTAGCCAGCAGTTTGGCGTCCACATTCGGCAGAGAAATTGGCCTGTGTGACCCACATTGCTCTGGATCCTTCTCCCTTTTCAGGATCAGTGAAATCATGGCCTGCGACATTGTTGGGGGGGAGGACTCCCTTCTCTCTTGCTTCATCAAATGTCCTCACCAGCAGTGGGCTCAATATCTCAAAAACGTCTTATAGAATTTCACCGGGTAGCCATATGGCCCTGGGGCCTTGCCCGGCTGCATGTCCTCCAGCCCTTCCATTATTTCTTCAATCTCAATTGGGGCTCCCAGCCCTTCCACTAGATCCTCATCAACCCTCGGGAACTTCAACTGATCCAAAAACTGCCTCATCCCCTCCTGCCCGCCGGGGGTTCCGACTCATATAATTTGCTGTAAAAGTCCTTAAACACCTCATTCACCCCCACTGGGTCCAGGACCGTATTCCCACCTCTACTCTTTACTCTCCCTGTCTCCTTGGCCGCCTGCCTTTTCCTGAGCTGGTGCTCTAACATTCTGCTTGCCTTTTCCCAGCACTCATAAATCGCCCTCGTCTTCCTCAACTGTTCCACTGCTTTCCCTGTAATCAACAGCCCAAACTCCACCTGTCATCTCCACCGCTCCCTCAGTAGCCCCACGTCCGGGGCCTCCGAGTATCTCCTGTATACCTGGAGTATCTCCTCCACTAACCTATCCATCTCAGCCCGTTCTGCCTTTTCTCTGTGGGCCCATTTCGAGATTAATTCCCCTCTGACCACTGCCTTCAAAGCTTCCCAGACCGTCGCTGCAGAGACCTCCCCCGTCATTTATATCCAGGTAGTTCTGGATGGACTTGTTCACCCGCCCACAAATCACTTCATCCGCTAGAAACCCCACATTCTGCCTCCACGGCGGGCGTTGTCCTCCCTCCCGTAGATCCACCCAGTTTGGGGCATTGATCCGACATTGCAATTGCCAAGTATTCCGTATCCACCATCTTCGGTATTAGCGCCCTGCTCAAACCAAAAAAGTCAATGTGAGAGTATACTCTGTGGACATGGAAGAAAAAAGAAAACTCCTTCGCCCTTTGCTGTGCAAACGTCCATGGGTCTACTCCCCCCGCCTGTTCCATGAACTCCTTCAATTCTTTTGCCACGGCTGGCACCCTCCCTGTCTTAGATTTTGAGCGGTCCAATTCCGGATCAATGACTGTGTTAAAATCTCCCCATATGCTCAGGTTATGTCACTCTAAGTCTGGGATCGTACCTAGCACCCATCTCATAAATTCTACATCGTCCCAATTCGGAGCATATATGTTGATGGGTACCACCCGCACCCCTCTCCAGCTTCCCACTCACCATAATGTACTACCCCCCTCCTTGTCTGAAACGATTCTCCCTGCCTCGAATGCCAGTCACTTATTGATGAAGATCGCTACCCCCCTGGCCTTTGCATCCAGCCCTGAGTGGAATAGTTGGCCAACCCACCCCTTTCTCAATCTAGGCTGGTCTATAACCTTTAGGTGTGTCTTTTATAGCATTGCGATGTCCGTCTTCAGCCCCGTCAAATGCCCACACATGCGACCCCTCTTGACTAGCCCATTTAACCATCCAAAATTCCATATAATCAGCCTGGTCAGGGAGGCTTCCCGCACCATCCTTTCCCTCCCCGCACCGACTTGCCATCACCCTTTTAGGCCAGCCTCCAGCTCGTGCCCCCAGCCTCTCTGAGCCCCCCCCCCCCCCCCCCCTCCCTCGGGCATTCGCCATCCTCGACCTCCCATTTGGTCCCCTAGTAACAGTTCCTCCCCCGTCAGAAAAGTAGCTCCTCAACCCCGAGCAACAGCAGTAGAAACCCAACCCCCCCACATCAAGCTCCAGCTTAACACCTGCTCGCCCCCACTGTGCTTCCGTGAGTCAGCTGATCTGATAGCACCCACCCATGGCACCAAGCAGTCTGTCTCCCCATTGTTCTCTCCCCTCTCCCCCACTTAAACAAACATTTTCAAAGCATCACATTCCCCAATAACCAAACATCAGAAAAAACAGTGCAAAAACAACCACAGAAGAAGAAAGAGCCCCAGAAACTGCCCCCCCCTCCCCCAACCATCACCCTGTAAGACAAAGTTAACTTTAGCCATCAAAGCAGCCCCTTATTGCAAATAACACTACTTATACAACCCAACCCAACAAATCACCACTACAGTACTCGCCAAGGCTTCAGTGTCTTTTAGTTCGCCTCTGGTCTTTTTTCTTTGATAAAAGTCCATACATCATCCGGCATTTCAAAGTAGAAGTCGCGTTCCTCATGTGTGACCCACAGACGGGCTGGGTACAACATCCCAAACTTCACCCCCTTCTTAAAGAGGGCCGTTTTTGCCCAATTAAACCCAGCTCGCCTCGTGGCCAAATGCGCGCCCAGGTCCTGATAGATGCGCAGCTCACAGTTCTCCCATTTGCTGCTCCGTTCTTTCTTGGCCACTGCTTGTCCAGGAATCGGTGAAAATGTACCACCATCGCCCTCGGCGGCTTGTTCGCTCGGGGCTTCTTCGCGCGGGCTCTGTGCGCTCTATCTACTTCCAGGAGCCGAGGGAACGCCTCAGCCCCCATCAACCTCTCCAGCATGTTCATCACATAAGCCCTCATATCTAATCCCTCACTGCCTTCCAGGAGGCCGGCGATTCTCAGATTTTGCCTCCTGGACCTATTCTCCAGCTTCTCCTGCATTCTTTTCTGGCGGTCATACATCAACTCCACCTTGGTCCCCAGCACGGTTATGTGTTCGTCGTGCTCAGACACCTTTTTCTCCACCTCCTGGATCGTCTGTGGGTCTCCTGATTCTGCACAACTTGATCAATCGAAGCCTTGATTGGGTCCAGCGTGTCCTCCTTAAGCATGGCAAAGCAATCTTCAAAAAACATCA